>NW_026068085.1:1170773-1206303 GCF_014885135.2 Alexandromys fortis
ATTGCATTGAATCTATAAATTGCCTTTGGTAGAATTGCCATTTTTACTATGTTGATCCTCCCAATCCAAGAGCAAGGGAGATCCTTCCATTTTCTGGTATCCTCTTCAATTTCTTTCTTCAATGCCTTAAAGTTCTTGTCAAATAGATCTTTCACTTCCTTGGTTAGAGTTACCCCAAGGTATTTTATGCTGTTTGTGGCTATCATTCATTTATTTTTATAAAACTCAAATGCTCTATCACACCTTCTGATTGGATCATGCTTTCCTTCCTTACCTTGAACATCTTTGCTTCCAACTTTTCCTGCTTCCTACATCTCTATCTAGGTGTGTTGTGACCATTTTTGTTTGGCAAAGTTGAGGATTACTCCAAAGTCCCCTCCTTCCAGCAGCACTGGAGGATAGATTTGTACCCATATTTGCACTGTTCCTGTGAAAAGCCCTAGAATGTGTGGTTGTGTGACGCCTTTACAGTCAGCTACATGTTCTGCTGAATAGGTATGTAAGGATGACCTCTTTGAAGTCAGATAGCCAAAACGTGCATCATGACCTACGATGTCCAAGAAAAGAGGTTCTTAGCCAAGGGAAATGCAGACTCTGTCTGTTTGAGCTCCCATTACCACAAGGCCAAAACAAGGAGCACTCTGAAATCTAGAAGACATTGTGGTCAGGATATAGAAAGTGTCACAGCCTCTACTGTTGGATACACCCTGGACCGAGAGGCCTGGCTACCTGAGCTGTCCAGATTTTCGGGTCTACAAAATCTAGTCTGGAGAAAGAGGTGTTTAGGTCCTTAATCTTTGGTAAATTCCTCCCATCTCTTACAAAACACACACTTGGCTTTACATCTTTCCTTAATAGCCCCTCCATCCAAGGCACCCTGGGGGTTTGTGGGTTTTGTTCCTCCCCCACAAAAAGGTACCTTGAGAGTTTGAGGTTTCCTCCCCTGCCCCCACAAGATTTCTTGGGGGTTTGTGGTTTTCTTGCCTACTAAGAATCAATGTCTGGGTTGAGAGTACTTATAGTCAATTGTATACATATAATGTATATTCAATTATATATATTTAATATATACAGTATGTATACATTATATACATATTAAACCAAATAATTATCAATATATTTATCAGTAAATGTAAAAGACATTATGGTTTATTGTATATATTTAAAAAGTACACATGTATTTAGAAATTTTTTTGAGTCAGGATCTCACTGTGGAACCCAGAGTGACCTTAAACTCACTCTTTCTGCCTCAGTCTGCTTGTTAAGATTATAGGTAAGCAACACCATACCTGGTCAACATATTTTCATATGCATAACAAAGTGGTTACTTTGATCGAACACACCTATCACTTAATGTAGCTCTTCTTTTGTGTGTAGCAACAACACCTAAAATCTATTCTTGCGAAAAAAAAAAAAACAACCACAAAACCCCAAACACAAAGATGCTATGGAATTTGTTCCTCCTGCCTCAGTTGGATCTCTGCACCAAGTCATCCTGTGTATCTTAGGTCCTACATGCTTTCACTCACATCTTCCCATTGCCTCATCATCACTTCAAAAAGTTGGACAAACAATATTTTTTGTTGCCTTGTCTTAGCTTTGAAAACTTAATTTTATTTTTTAAGATTGCATTACCATCCAGAAACCATGATGGATCGTGCTAACAATGAAGAAAAGTTAAGGGGTAAGTCAGAGATCTAGTCAGGACTGCTCATTTCTGTTGTCATATCTGAGGATTCCTGTCCCACATTCTAAACCCATACTCTAACTCCAACACATACTTTGCATTGGCTGTTAATTTTTGTGGGTTATCGTTTATGTTCTGCATGTGAACTTTACAAAGCAGAGGTTGGCTGCAAACAGCCTCTGTCTGTAACCCTTCTGTCTGCCACATGGCTATCTGTTCAGGAAACAGCAGCCATAAAAGCAGCACTTTATTTCAGCAACTTGACATTTCCCAAATTTGTTAACTTGCACAGACAGTGTCCTATACAGCCTTACAATGCACAAATACGGAGAACCTACAGAGTGTCCCTCTGAAGCAGAAGGGGTCCTGGAAAGGATCAGGGAAACCTACTTTCTCTCTCAGATAGAGTTAAATATGTCTTAATCACTATACTAAAGCGTCTCTAGACAGCAGCATGTGCTTACTAATAACTTTTGTCCTGCAGAAATGTGAATGTTTTCTAATGGGAGGCATTTAAAATGCCTTAGTTTAAGATTAATTCAAAGAAAAGCTCTCTTTTAGATTCATCCCAACATCTATCAGGTGGTATTATTTTCTCATAGTCTTTTACTCTATCCTTCATATTCAAAAGAGATTATGTCCAACCTATAATCATTTTCTTCTAATTAGAGTAAATCATAGCTAATTATTCAAAATCATTCCTTTTCAAAATCAAATCCATTTCTTATCATGACATTAAAAAATATACAAATAAAATATCTGAATGCAAATTTCTATAAAAGAGATACCTTTTTATTTTCTTTAAATGGTATTAGACTCTTTCTCTGCTAACAAAGCTACCATAATTCTCTACTTCAGTTAGTTTAGACCTGAAAAGGGCAAACTTGTTCATGGGGTGATAACTATAAATGTTTTTGATAATTTTCTGAAGATTAGGTATGGACTATGCAGAAATAAATCATTTGCTCTATTCTAAAGGAAGAGTTAGACAGCAACAAGATGCAGTGGTGTCTAAGGACTAACAGTAAACACATTACCTCTAGGCCCTGGGTATCCAAAGGTGTGATTTTGGATTGTTCAACCCTGCAGGCTCTCAGTGGTTTCCTGTTGACTGAGTCCCCTTTCAGGGCTGTCCCAGTCTCATTCCTCTGGAGGTGTCTCCTTCCCCCTTCTATTTGCCTAATAAAGCACAGTCTTTCCTCAGTCTCTAAGCCAGGACTGTATTTTACCCTCATCCCATCTCCACTTAGCCCTCCTCTGATCACTATGAGACCCAGCTGCCTTTCCTAGGAGGACAAGCTGTTCATTTGCTTAGAGCTGCCTTATATCCATCTGCTCCCACCAGTGTTTACACATGTCTGTTGAGCACTGTCTCCGTGCAAAGGCCTCATCTGCTCCCACCAGTGTTTGCACACGTCTGTTGAGCACTGTCTCCATGCAGAGCCCTCATCTGTTCCACAATCAGTGTTTGCACACGTCTGTTGAGCACTGTCTCCGTGCATCACCTGCTAGGAGAAGTCAACCGACACTTTATGTGACACAGACAATTCTACCCAATTCAAACGAACAGATACAACTGAAGACCAGAATGCATAGAAAAGAGTATCATTAGAAATGGCGAATAATTTTGGGATTGAGAACATAGGAAAAAGTAAAGGAAGTATCAGAAATAAAATTATTGCTGCAGGAAAGTAAACTGTTCCCAGATTATCTAGGCCTGAACACAATCTTGTTCTTTTCTAGTTAAAGGTTTTCAACTTTATACCGTATCTGTTACAGACTGGTTATTTATATCCCATCCCAAATTTGTGTTTCAATCCTAACTGCCAATTTGAGATTAGGAAGTTTGGCCCTTCGACAGGCCCCTATGAATGGGCCTAATACTTTTATGTGAAGAGATATGAGACTTGCTCCTGTGTGCTCTTCCCTGGAAAGACAAAACTGGAAGATGGCCATCTGAAAATGAGAAAGGCAGGCCTCACTGATACCAGATTGCAGACACCTTGGTCTTGGATATTCTGGCCTCCAGAACTGTGAAAAATTGATGCTAGTTATTTGAGCTACCATCAATGGTAATTTATCATAGCAACCTAAATTAAAACATTCTTCTTAAGTGGGAATTCAGATAAATGTTTAAAACAATAAATAATAAGAAAATATTACCTAAGCATTTAGAATTTTTGAACAGTAGTGACAAAAACCACAAGAAGAAAGAATAAGGCAAATATCTTTTGTGTAATGAACAAACCTTTCTCCTCTTCACCAGCCTGACTTGGAATGCCTCGGCACAAATCAGCTCCAACCCAAATATAATTCATTTTTGAGCTTTTTACCTTGGAGTATCATTTCAATATTAACCTTTCTTGCTAGGTTTGTATCTTTGGGCACTTTGAATGAATATTAAATTCTATTAGGCATATATTCCATGTTTTTAAATGCCTAAATAATACGAAACAGACAGAAAGTGTTCTTGCCCTTCCTGTGCTTCTGAGGAAATCACTAAATACAATGATCTGTTTCTTCTACCATTAGCATCCATATTCCTGAATGTTCTCTACTGATAAATCTTAACTTATCAGTTTCAGATATTGTCTCTTGATCTGCCATGGCACCATAAAGACTGAAGAACAGGAGCCCTCAGCACTCTCGATGGCTCAGGCTTCCTTGAGCCTCTCTTCTTTCCTTTGGGCCATGGGCCTTGTCCTCATCACTCTAAGAAGCTGGCTTCCCACAATCTCTATATAGTGGTTTCCCTACATCTCACTAGCCACAACTAAGCCCTAGGGCCACACTAGATATGACAGAATTTGGAAACATGTGGAGCTCACTTCTGTGAAAGACCTCAGATGAAAGGGGGTTGTAACACAAGGTTCCCACTATCTGCCACATGAAATTTTCATAGGTGCTTTCTAACATTGTTCTCAATAGGGCTGCTAAAAGTCTATACCAATCACTACATGAATGCTTCACAGCATCACAAATACATAGCAATGCCTTTTTAACATTCACGTGTGTCTTTGTTTTTGTATGGCGCCAAGGAATTTGCTGTTCACGTTGAATTGGTGGTGATGGCTTTGTTATACTTGATAATTTTAACTATAGCAAATTTTGTTTTCTTTTTTGTTAGGCAATGATTCCTATTATCTGAATAATGGAAACATATCTGAAAATGTTATTTTAATTTCTTGCATTTTCTCTTGTTTTTCCTAATTTATTTTTGTTTACTCTTTTGAGGTAGTAGGGACTAAACCCAGGGTCTCATGCATGCTGGCTAGTGTTCTACCACTAAGCAAGCCCACAGTTATAGAGCAGAGTGAGCCTGAAGTCCTAAAACATTGAGCCAGCACGCAGTTCTAGAGTACGGAGTCAGCCCACAGTCCTAGAGCATGGAGCCAGCCCACAGACCTAGAGCACTGAGCCAACCCACAGCCCTAGAGCATGGAGCCAGCCCACAGACCTAGAGCACTGAGCCAGCCCACAGCCCTAGAGCATGGAGCCAGCCCACAGACCTAGAGCACTGAGTCAGTCCACAGTTCTAGAGCATGAAGCCAGCCTACAGTCCTAGAGCACTGAGTCAGTCCACAGTTCTAGGGCACTGAGCAAACTCACAGTCCTGGAGCACTGAGCCAGCCCACAGTCCTAGAACATGGAGCCAGTCCACAGCTAGAGCATGGAGCCAGCCCACAGTTCTAGAACACCGAGACAGCCCACAGTCCTAGAGCATGGAGCCAGCCCACAGTTCTAGAAAACCGAGACAGACCAGAGTTCTAGAGCACTGAGAGTCAACCCACAGTTCTAGGACACTTAGAAAACTCACAGTCCTAGAGCAGTCCTTTTTTCCCCCTTTTTATCCTTGTCCTTCCTCTCAATAGTTCCCTTTATTTCACTACATAGTATTGATTCTACTGTCATGTCATATACATGCACATGGTTTTATGTATCTATATAAAATCTAGGAACTACTTGTGTGTGAAACAGTGTTCATTTTTCTGAGACTGGCTTGCTTCACTTAATGTACTGATCTCCAGTTGTACGCATTTTGCCGCAGACAATTGTTTCATTGGCACAGTGGCTCCACCTGAATCTACTGCTATTTCAGCTACTGACTGCAGCTCCTCAGTCAGTGCCCTGCTGCTCAGGCCAATGCCCGGTGGGACTTTTGGAACCACAGTATTTGTGTGTCCCATGAAAACATACATAGCAATTTTCATATTTTAAATAGGTCATCTTGTGTACTGCCTTGCCCTTGTTATAGGAACCCACTATCTATTTATTATATATTAATTTTCATTTTATGTGTATGAGTGTCTTTTCCTACATGTGTGTGTGTGTATGTGTAGCATGTGCATACTCATTGCCGACTGTGACCAGAAGACTTTGTTGTGCCCCTGGAACTGGAGTTACAGGTGGTTGTGAGCCATCTAACGTGGATGCTGTGAACTGAATCTGGGTTCTTTGCCAAAGCAGCAAGTGCTCTTAACTGCTGAGCCATTTATCCAGAACACAGAAACTATTTTTTTTCTTTTTCTTTTTTATTGAGAATAGGGGAAAAAAAAGTTTCTGCCTCCTCCCAGTTTCCCATTTCCCTCCCCGTCTCCCTTTTCCCCCCTCCGACCACTCTTCTCCGCCTCCCTCTCCAGTCCAAAGAGCAGTCATGGTTCCCTGCCCTGTGGAAAGCCCAATGTCCTCCCCCCTCCGTCCATGTCTAGGAAGGTGAATATCCAAACTGGCTAGGCTCCCACCAAGCCGGAACATGAAGTAGGATCAAAACCCCTTGCCATTGACACAGAAACTATTTTAACTGAGAGTTTATTAATGCTTAATATTTTCCCCCAACATTTTCTTCTTCTATCCAAGACAGAAACATCTCTAGATCAAAAAAATTATAAATCATTAGAGAAAAATCTTTAATTCTATAGGATTCAAAACTTTTCAATGATTATTTTTCTCCACTGATTTATCCTGTCCATGGTAGAGATTTAACTCATGATCTAGACTATTTAGGTGACTGTAAACTATCAAGTTACACTTAAGTCCAAGGCACTAATGACTCTCGTATCCTTATATATGTGGGTTGGATAGAACAGCCCGCCCACTGTAGGGCAGTGTGGGCTTCATCTGAGCTGAAACTAGTATTGGTAGACTTCCAAATCTGAGGTGCTTTTCTGTAGATGTGTTTGGTTTCTTCAGGAAGATTTCTCCCTATGAGGGACTCAGGGGTCAGTAGATGACATTCTAAGGAGGGACTCAGGGGTCAGTAGATGGCATTCTAAGGAGGGACTCAGGGGTCAGTAGATGGCATTCTAAGGAAGTAGTAGGAGATCCTCATGTCTTCTATTATTTCCATTTCTATAGGCCCTTTACATCTGCCACGATGCTGTCTAAATTTCCCTTAGAGAATAAACTTTCTACCTGCTGTGAAGAAGGCAACTCTGGATCCAGAGATGTCCAATATTCTTCCCAAGATTGTTGATAAGTATTTTTTGAGTTCTGTTAGATGAATCCCACACCCTATTTCCCAAGATTCTTTCTTGTACATACTTGGTTGATTACCTCCACTCTTTTACTTATTTTATATTTGCCAAGTAGCAGACATCTCTCAATATTGCTGCCTTTTCTCTCATTTCTTTTGTCTTCATCTAGTTCCCATATCAAAATACCTTTTCTGGCATGTTTTGAGAATTTGGAAGACTCTGCCATGTCTAAAAACCTGCCATATTCAATAAACAATTCTCAATGAAACTTTATTATTCAAATAAATGCAAATATATGTGTGTGCTCCCTAGAGTTTCTTATGAAGCTGTTTAGTTTCACTAAACCACCTGAGTTTAGTGAAATACTTAGGAGGCACTGACAAGTGCCAGGATTGCGTGCTGTGCTGCCCATTTCTACCAGCCCTTCCTTACATCTGTCCTAACATTTTCACTCTCACACACAACATAAAAGATTAGTATTTTTACTCATTTTGAATTAGTTTAGATTTCAAAAGCCTCTAAGTAGACACTCATGCTACAAAGCCACAGGTGTTCAGAAGAAAGGGATAACAAGAAGGAAAACAGTCCAACGGAAAATTGTAACTATTTTAATGTAGAAATAAAGCTGGGGAAGAACCTTCCTTCAGTCTGCCCCACAGTAAATATTTCCATAAAAGAGTCTCAAAATTCTTCATGCAAGGTGTTATAGTTACTGTTGTTATGATGGAAAACTGCATAGTCTTTATTTCTTTAAAAGGGGAAATCATTCTTCTTTTAACATAAAAACATCACAACATGCATTTGTGCCCTATGTGTCTCTCTGGGGCCTCAAGGTAATAATGGTACTGAATGGAATTCTCCCACATAGACTCGCTTCTCAGCTAAATGCAAAAATAAGTTCATAAAACACCAGAATGGTATGTCTTCAAGCACTCAATCACCACAAATACAGAACCTCATTTTGGGACTGTAGAAGCACCCATAGCTTTCATAGATGAGAGATTATATGCAAGGTTATATAGCTTTTTTTATAAGGAGGCTATTTCTTCTTAAAAACTAGTAAGACAGTTAAGCAACTATTTGTATTTAGAAATTCCTTTAAATTAAAAAATGAAATATTTGAAAATCTATAAATATCTGGCAGATTGGGACCGGGAAAATAGTTCAGTTGGTAAAATGATTGTCACACAATATAGCCTATTAGATTGATGAGGGTCATTTTTGGCAATAGGCTTTGTCTCAAAAAATAATGCTGAGAGTGACAGGAAAACAGCTCAATGTCTGGCTCTATCACATATACAGAAGAAGCTGCAACATGTGCACACATGCACACATGCACTCATGCACACAAGCTCACATGTGCACACGCACACACATGCACATACGCACGCATGCACAGTGTGATTGTTAGTCTTGTCAGTGTGGCAGTCTAGAGTCACCTGGTAGGTAAGTCTCTGGGCACGCCAGTGAGGATTGCTTTGCTTACTTTAGGAAAAATAAGACAAGCGCAGGTGGCACTGCATCTGACCCGGATCCTGGAGTGTAAAAATGAAGAAAGATAACTGAGAAGTGATGTGAGTCTGTCTCTTTGTTTCCTGACAGACCATAGAGGTTCAGGTGTGATGTGATGACACTCATTTGTAAGGGTAGATCGGCAGCTCCCCGTCAGGGAACTGTGTGCTTCTGGGGGCCTGTCTGGTCTCTGCTGGATGCTGATGCTTAGGGTCTTACGGCATCTCTTTATTTTTATTTTCAAGTAAACACAGGATTTGATCTGGGAATAGAGAACCATTATAAAATGAATATTTAATGATATAATAAGTATTAAAGAATGACTAAAGACAAAAGGAAATGAGCCAGGGCACCCACTTGTGACAGATATGCAGTATTGCAGGCATGGGCTTGGGGTAGAGGACTTGATGAAGGCCAAGAGTTTGGCTCTAAAACACATCTGTGGAAGTGGAAACCTGTCTGACTTACGGTGCCATTGTTCTCCATTATTTTCTTTCTGAAGTATAATTCCTCCTGTTGGCCATGGGATTTGTTTTTCTTTGCTGCTTTTGTTACTTTTAAGGAATTAAGGTCATCTGATAAATTTTTGTTCTCGACATTTGCATCTGCGGCTGAGCAGTTTCCACTGAGGGCTCACGTGGAGCTCCATTTTAGTTGTGTTTTAATAAAGTCTTATTTGTTTTGACTTTGGGGGCAGAATGGTTTTCCTAACTGATAAACTACTTGTGTTTACTTTTTTATGGAACGATTTTAATCTAATATGATTGATTCAACTGTTGTTTTTCAGGTTTTCTATGCATGCCTGGAAGCCTTTTAGAAACTTGCAATAACAAATAAAATGAACGTGACTTTCAGGGTAACTCTTGTAATTGATAGTTTACCAACTCAAAGAGTTTATTTATTTTTCCAAAAATGAAAGTATATTCCTCCTGACCTTGGGGAATAAAAAGTAATGAGAATGCAGTTTACTAAAATATTGTGAGAAATTACATAGTTGCACTGAAAAAATTATGCAGATAAATTATATATATATGCATATATAATTAATATGTGTGTGTAAGTCCCATGTAACTAAAAAAGCAAATTTTTTTTCCTGAATAAGGATAAATTCAATTGACTTTCCATATAAAGTAGTTTGGGAGTGATAGATGGCTTAAAAATACATTAACAAGCAGTAGTTAAGGTATGTTGGATTCAAATCTGGCATAGGAAATTATTTTAACTTTCAAAATTATATGTTGTTAATAATGAAGGATGGGATTTTGGACACAGAAGTGATTTTGATAAATGACAGGATTCCGCCTAAGGCCACAGAAGAGGAAAGTACAAGGAATATGAGAATCTACAAATTAGCATGATGTGATTATTCTCCTGCATAGCATTTAAGACCAGTTTTGAAAAGACCCAATGTTCTGAGCAGTTCAAACTTATTTCCACTGAATCTAAGTAGACTCAAATGGACACCATTTGCAAAGTAAAATATTGGGGACTGTAGAATACCAATGAGGTATTACTGAACAATATTTTTGAATGCTAATCAGTAACAGAAATATGATAACAAGATAGCCTTTTCAAAGGAGTAGGTCACACTTATGGAAACACAGGGTTATATATTGTCTCTCCCTACTTGATTTTGGGCCCCAGAAAATGCTTATGCATTAGCCAAGGTGGTACCTCATGGAGCCATAATTTTTATCAGAATACTAGAATTCTGGTAACATCTTTGAAAGATCAATTTGAAAAAAGTTTATATTTTTGAATATAACTATTCATATTTACAATGCTGATGAAGTGCTGACTGGGATGTGGGACGAGTGGCTATAGAGGTCTAGGTTAGCAAGTAGTTTGGTGGTGAATATGGGGATTTAATAACCTGCTGCAGTGATTTAATGCTTTGTCTCAGCTCTTCAGAAACAAGAGCTGTTTATTAAGTTTTACTAAATCCTAGGAGACAGAAAATCACTGGACACCAACTAAGATTCAATAATTTTAATTCTATAAGTCTTTCTCATCTATCATCTATCTATCTATCTATCTATCTATCTATCTATCTATCTATCTATCTATCATCTATCTAATCTGTTTATCATATCACATCAAGCTATCTATATATCCATCTATCTGTTTATCATCTATTTACCTATTTATTCTAAATTCCTGGCTCACATTTTTTGAGATTATTGTAAAGAGTTAACCTATTGAAATCTTGGTGTGATAGATATACCATAGGGAAAAGGTTACATCATAAAAGTGGATTCAAATTACCAAACACGGTACAGAAGGAACAACACATAAAACCCAGAATAAAAATAATGTTCTATCTTCAAATGAGTTCATAAATCATATATGAAATGCCCATAGTAAAGTGTAATTTTAGTCTTAAAAAGGAAATTCTCATACATGTTACAACATGGATAAGCTTCAAGGGAATAATGCAAAGTGCATTATATTATTTATGTAAATAAGTCATGCATAAAATGACAATGTTATATGATTCTATTTACATGTGTTCCTGAAATAGTTAAACTCACCACAACACAAAGTAGAATAATGGGTGCCAAAGATTGGGGTTAGGAGGTAGCGTGAATTATGGCTTAATGATTATAATAGAGTTTCAGTTTAGGATGATGTAAAACTGATGATGTAAAACTTCAGTGATGGAGCATGGTGCTGCTGTACAATGTAAATAATGAATTCAGCGACTTATAACTGGTTAAAGTACAAATAACTCTAAGTACTCAGCTGTGGTTGGACTTCTATATTAACTGTTCTGAGCTACTGTTGATGGCTGTGTTGGAAGGGAAAGTCATTCTCTCTAGGGAAAGTATCCTAAATCATATATATACACAACAGTACTAGGACTCAGGGTATTGTTAAAAATAACAGAAAAGAGGACATAAAGTTGTTAGGGAGAGTGAATGAAGACACTAGAGGAGATAGATGGAGGTAGTAGTGTAGTCAATATGTTGTAGGAGGTCACTTGTTCATTCCTGGCTGCCCAGACTCCCGAAATAACCACCAGAATATTAGCTCTAGCTTCTTCTTCTTCTTTTTTTCAAGACAGGGTTCCTGCCCTGGAACTAGCTCTTGTAGACCAGGCTGGCCTCGAACTCACAAAGATTCACCTGCCTCTGCCTCCCAAGTGCTTGGATTAAAGGCATGTGCCATAGCTCTATCTTCTTATTGGCTAGCTCTTATATATTAATTTAACCCATCTCTACTAATGTGTGTATCACAACATGGGAGTGGCTTACCAGCAAAGTTTCGGCATGTCTGTGTCTGGTGGCAGCTCCATGGCTTCTCTCTGACTCCACCTCCTTTTCCCCAGCATTCATTTTAGTTTTCCCCACCAACCTCTCTTCTGCTCTGCATAGGCTCAAGACAGTTTTTTTTATTAACCAATGGTATTCACAGCATACAGAGGGGAATCCCACATTATAGCAGTATACAGGTTTGTTCAATTTATGTTGTATAAATCTATGAGATGTACAAAGAATAGAAAGTATTCCAAGAATCATTAGCTGGAATATTCAATATTTGATGGAAAAGTAAATCTATTTATTAAAAAAATCCCACAACCAATAAAAATAGACACTGAAAAACAGATGGATTCAAAGAAATACTGTTTTCATGCCCTACACATTACAAAGAAAAAAGAAAAAGAGCAAAGGGACAAAGAACTGAATGAGTGCAAAGCTTCAGTGAGGTGTAAGCTTGGTGTATTTGAAGACAAGAAAGGGTTGGCAATGAAGCTGTAGATGATGGAATTGAAGCTTTCCCCAATACTCCAGAATGTACCCATCATTCTCCTTTGAGTCCCCTTTGCAGTGTTTCCTTGCTGTGGGACAATGGTTTTACCCTGTGAAGATTTGCTTCTTGTAATTTTTTAATAAAATGCTGATTGGCCAGTAGCCAGGCAGGAAGTATACACAGAGCAATGAGAACAAGAGAATTCTGGGAAGAGGAATGACTCAGTCTGCAGTTGTCACCCAGACACAGAGGAAGCAAGATCAAGATAAGAATGCCTTGCTGAAAAAGGTACCCAGCTATGTGGCTAACATAAAATTATGGGCTAATTTAAGATATAAGAAAGAATTAATTAATAAGAAGCCTGAGCCACTAGGACAGTCAGTTTATAATTAATGTAGACCTCTGTGTGTTTCATTGGGACAGAATAACTGAGGGATCGGGCAGAACAGAAACCTCAGTCAACAGGTAGTATACAATCACTTTACATTTGTTCATTGTGAGTGTGCAGCATATATTTTTATGAAGGGTTCTTGGTTTTACAAAGTCATAAAGTCCTCTTTGTGTTTTCCATGATGATGAAATAATTTGCACATAATAGGTACACTTAATGTGGCACAGTGACAGGAACCACTTACAGAAACTGCCCTTCCTAACAAAACAGAATGAACTTTAGACCAGCAGAGGGAAGTACCCATTTCCTGCAGAGGAAGTAGGAGGTGAACCTGGACATTAGCTCATCATAGCAATGGTATTTTGAAAACAGGGCTTTGAAGCCCCTACATCCACTGTATCTAAGTTTATGTCAATATACAATGGATTCATTAACAGTGCTGGAGTACACTAAAAGTTTATATGAACAAATCGAGTGTGTGTCTCAGAATCATGAAATCATGAACATCATTCTATGCAAAGCTCTCCTCAACAGAAGAAAAGGCTATAAATTGAGAAAAGGATACTAAAAGATGCAACTGGTTTAAAATAAATAAAAATAACACAGATTATTTGGTAGGTAGAAATATGGATAGAGACATAGATATGTATAAAAGCAAGTATAGACAAATGATAAAATCAGGATGTTGGAGATTTGGGTAAATTATGTAAAAATAATATCATCTTTTCTGTATGTTTAAAATTTTCAAAATAAACTATGAAGAATGTTAATCTAATAAATGACATAATTTTGAGAAGTGCTCTAGAAAGTAGTGCAATCATTTAACTTCCTTTTGACTTCATAAGTTAAGAATTTCCGTTATAGTATCCAAATAGTGGTCATATTTCCGATAAAATTCCTTACCTATAAAATTCAGGAAACAAAATATTAACTCAACTGATTTGAAAACTACATATTTCTTTTTTTAATTATTAAAATTTTTTTATTAAAAATTTCCGCCTCCTCCCCGTCTCCCTTTTCCCTCCCTCTCCCCCCACTCCCCTCCCTCTCCAGTCCAAAGAACAGTCAGGGTTCCCTGCCCTGTGGGCAGTCCAAGGTCCTCCCCCCTCCATCCAGGTCTAGAAAGGTGAGCATCCAAACCAGCTAGGCTCCCACAAAGCCAGTACATGCAGTAGGATCAAAACTCAGTGCCATTGTCCTTGTTCTCATTAGGCAGTTTTTCTTGTTGGTGTTTGGTCTGGAGTGACACCAACTAAGAACATAGTAGCTCCTCCATGTCTCTTTTGTTTATGTAGAGAATTACACACCTTAGGTAAGCAGGGCATCTAGATGGGGTTCTATTAGCACTAGCGCGAGACTAAGACTCTAGAACCAGATTTGTCACGTTTTAGAATGTGATGGTGAAGTGCAGCTGTGGCTATACAGCATTACAATGAGCAGATTTTCTCAGTGTATACATCTTTTGAGTTCTACCTTCTTCTCACTGAAATTCCACAATTTTACAATGCGTTTCTTTAGTGAGTGATAAACTATTTTTTAACGTAATAGAATGCATACTCTTTCATGAACATTTGTTTTTAATTTCAAGAAAAATGAACGGAATGTCTATAAGAAACCTGAATTTAAGTTTCACATTGTATTGGTGGCAACTGGTACTTTTGATTGGAAGTGGGATTATAAAAAGAATCCCTGTAGGGGGCTGGAGAGATGGCTCAGTGGTTAAGAGCATTGCCTGCTCTTCCAAAGGTCCTGAGTTCAATTCCCAGCAACCACATGGTGGCTCACAACCATCAGTAAAGAGGTCTGTCGCCCTCTTCTGGCCTTCAGGCATTCAGACAGAATATTGTATACATAATTAATAAATAAATAAATATTAAAAAAAAAGAATCCCTGTAGAGTCACCTGGGACATTCTACAGCAAAGGGTCTTAAATCTTAAATCAATAGAAGCAGTAAAGTATTTACTTTTCTTCCAATTCTTTACATCTATCTATCTATCTATCTATCTATCTATCTATCTATCTATCTATCTATATAGTGTGTGTATGTGTGTGTGTGTGTGTGTGTGTCTGTGTTGCATACTAAGGTCACTTTTGTGGAGGTCAGAGGACAACTTGCTGGAGATAGTTCTTTCTGGAAGTTCTAAGTATTGAAATATCTACCAGCGTGTTGATAAATATGACAACAGCCTCAGGATTGCATCTAGGTGACTAGGCTATATCTACTTTAAGGCATTCTTACAGGAACATGTCGAAAGGTCTTGCATCCTTAGGAACAAACATGTACCTCACTAGTAGAGTGTTTGCCTTGCATCACAAGATCCTTGGTTAATACCTCAGTGCACTTTAAACAAAATCAAAACATCCACAGTCCCAGTACAAAGCATTTTGTTTCTGTTTCTGGGCTTGAATAGTCCTGCATCAGGCGCCTCACTGAGAGAGAACACATGGATGACTCTCCAGATATGCTGAGCTATGCTACAGTGTCAGTCGGCTACTGCCTTCTCACTATTCCACATTTGCCAGAGGACGGTTTTGCTCTAGAGACTATACTGTAAAAATAGAGAACTGGATGCATGAGGCTGAGTTCCATTTCTCAAGACTTATCAACATGAAACAGCGCTATTGTCTGTTTCCTGAGCTGCTGGATCAATAAAACATATGCACTGATGTCTTAAGGAAGCAGTAACTCTTTAAATCAGCCTTCCTATTTACAATTACTTAATTACTTCATTTTGCCAAAAATAAAGGTCATTAAAATCATCTTAAAGCTGGACTTAAATTTCAGAAGTATCCTGCAAGTTGTATGGTCCTTAACTATGTTCCATTTAACACATTTAATAGATGTAAAGGCTCACGCGTGATGATATAAAGGATAATTTACGCTTGCAATGCATTTTTGTTCAATTAATAGATTGCCTGTGTGTTGCATATTTTGCATGACAAAGGAACAGAATATTAAACTGCCATTCATAATGAAAATGCACTTTGCAAATTAAAAGTGCCGAAACAGAAATTTTTCACCCTGTTTAGGAAATAAACAGTCCTTAACCAATTAAACTGCATTGTAATAATTCTATGATTTATTGCAAGTTGTTTAACTTTCAAAACTCGGCTAACCCATATTAAGGTCACAATCCATCATGTCTTGCTTGGAAAGCCAGCAAATAATGGCTGTTGTATTAGCTGCTTTTGATGATAGTATGAAAGAAGCATTAGCGCTTGTCAACAAAACTGCTTACAACATAACATTAGCATGCATGGGCTGCTGTACCTATTTATTATTCTGGCAGCTTCACACATATTGTTACAAGCTTATAAAACATTTTGTCGGGTGGAAACGGAATGTACACTGTTTGGTTTTCTGATAGACTGGCAGCATAAATGTCTGGGCTGACTTAGTTTAGTTTAAGTGTAAATAGAGACACAAATTCTTCAACCTGTTCTCTTATTGATACTGAAAAGTGCTGAATTATTCAGCAACCAACTCTTCTGTTTGTGTCTATCACAGTTATCAATTACCCATCAGTCTTCTTGTCAAAACAGAATGGATTAATCTGGCTGAAAATAAGACAAATAAATGGATACTCTAACAGGGGTGTGGGGTTGCCAGGCTGTCAAAGGGAAATCCGGGCACTGACATTTGCTGTCAGAAATGGGATCTCTGGCTGGAGTGAGCAAATGATTCCCCTTCTGAGCCAAGAATGCACTTAGCTCACCGTAAGTAAATTAATCTGCCTCCTTCTGCTGCTGACGCACCAGCACGGGGGTACCACTCTGATTACAGAAATTCCCTGAGGTCTGAAGAATTCTGGACATCCTTATTGTCTCTCCCAAGAACAGCAGCATCCACTCAGTTTTTCTCTCTCTGTAAGTGGGGACTTGACTGCTAAGTAAATGTGCCCATTTAACAATGAAGTTATTGCTGCTAGCTAGGTGCTACTTTGTAGCTCTCAGCTGACATGATACCAAGTCACTCTTTCCACAGATGTCTGGGGAGCCCATCCAGCAGCTGCAGCATCCGTCCCCAATTTCTTTCCCAAACATTTTATTTGGAAATCTTGTTTGGCATATGTCCTGAGATGCTGCCTGGCTGTTCAAAGACCATCTTTCCAACCTATCTCATTTGGCCCTTCTATAAAAGAGGAGCCAGTAACGTGCCTCTGATTTGGCATTAAAATTGCAGCCACAAACTGAAGCAAGTTTTAGGTTCCTCACCAGCAAGTCAGAAGAATTTTATCATAGACCACGTCACATAGTCAGCACCAACATCTGAAACCTGTGCATGGCGACAAAGCCTAAGTTTCCAGACCTGGACCAACCTACAGTCTCATCTGGCCAAAGTTCCCCTTTGTTCTCACCTCCCCAGAGACCTCATACCCTTACTATTGTAAACACTCTTTTGACTTAGCTGTAGTGTGGAGCACTTTAAGAGCAGGCTAGCAGAAAAAGACCATTTTCCCCCGATGAGACAAACCAACATATTTCTTTTGAATAAACGTTTCTTCCTTTTTAAGAGGTATTTATTTATTTATTTATTTATTTATTTATTTATTGGTTTTTCGAGACAGAATTTCTTTGTAGCTTTGGAGCTTGTCTTGGAACTCATTCTTGTAGCCCAGGCTGGCCTCAAACTCACAGAGATCTGCCTTCCTCTGCCTCCCAAGTGCTGGGATTAAAGGCGTGTGCCACCACCACCTGGCTTCTAGAAAACTTTATAAAAAACTTTAAACATTTAAAAACAAACCAACCAACAAACGAACAAAAAATCCCAAATCCCTGTCTACATTTGAGAAGCATGAGAGATCAATTAAATTACATTGTTTACTATGCATTGAAAGTCTTAGATTGGAAATCTTCTTCCTTATTTTACAAAACCTGACCTCAAAATTTCCCTAAATGTAAACCAGGTTCCAAGAAATTCAACATCAAGGAGAAATGTACTAACTGACCTGATGGCAACTCACCTTTGCTAAGCCATCCCTTGTTTGTTGTATAAACCCCAGGGCTTCCTAATGGAGCACAGCTATTTAAGACATACACCACCTTCTCCTGAAACAAGGCACTGTTACTGTTATGAGTTAACTGACTGCCTCCCTCCTTTCCTCACTATACAAAATACATGTTCAACATATTTTTAGAAGTCAATTTAAAAATTTTGTTTGCGACACTAGAAACCAGGTTAATTGTAGGATGTATATAATGACCTTACTTACAAATGCCAGGTGCCGTTTCCTACTCTTGAACATAGCAAAAGTAAGGATTTCCAGACTCAACTTGTCCAATCTTAAACCTTTCCTCTCCCTGGTTCATTTTGTCTGAAATCCTGGCCTCTTGCTAGGTTCTGCTGACCCCATCTGTCCAGCCTCTTTCCACCACTGACCTGTACCTTACTGTAACATGAGGGGGCTGGCTTGTTTGTTGGGGTTTCTGTCCTGCCTGGTACCCCACAGCCAGCAAGCCCCAAAGAAAATCACACAGAGATCTCTATAAGTTATAAAGCTGATTGGCCCATTTGCTCAAGCTATTTATTAGCTCTTGTAGCTTATATTAACCCATTATTCTGATCTATGTTAGCCATGGGGCTCAGTACCTTTTTTAGCTGGCAGGTCACATCCTGCTTCTTTGGAGTCTGGGCAGGAGTGGGAGGAATCAACTTCCTCTTTCCCAGGATTCTCCTCATCTTATTGCATCATTTCTACTTCCTGTCTGGTTTTCCCACCTATTCTTCCTGCCTGGCCAATCAGCGTTTATTTGAAACATGATTGACAGAATATAGACAATTCTCCCGCACCACCATACCATGGTTTTTCTGCTTCTGCATTTGATGCTAATTCACTCAGATATTCGTGCATGGACTGCATCCTTTATGTTTGGATTTTTGGAGTGCCCAACATGAGGGGTCTTCCACTCTCCATTTTCCCTACTTGGACCCTCAGCCCTAATCTGAAATGCCCTCCCCGAGCTTACTCACCGTCTGAGTTTGTTCAGATGACTTCTCATTTGCAGTATTTCCTTATTGTCATTTCTTACATATTGAATAAGTTCCTATTCCCCTTCTCATAACCTGCTTACATATGCCACTTAATAGCTGTGTGATTGTGGGCAAATTGTACAACCAACTTAAGTCTCCACTTCACCTCTAACAGTCGGAGTATTAGTCACAGCAGTAGTTCTTAACCTGTGGGTCACAGCCCCTTTGGCAGTCAAAGGAGACTTTCACCAGCCTAAGACCATTGAAAACAAAGATATCTACATTACAGTTCATAACAGTAGCAAAATTGCAAGTATAAAATAGCAAAAAAAAATTTGTATGGTTGGCTTGTCATAGTGGTTATGTCTCTGTCTTCCAGATACTTCCATAAGTTCCAGGTACCCACGGGGCTTCAGGGCTTCTTGCCTTTATCCTGGTCATACCAAGAAGGCCTTAATGAAGTAAGCCCTTAATTATTGGCCAAGTCTATCTACACGCACCAGGAAGAATTTTCTTTCTTTCTAAATAGTTGCTCAGAGCTAATTAATATTGAAAATTACCTTTCAAATGAAACATCGTTTCCTCTTAAGCCAAAGAGAGTGTGTTAATTAAGGATAAGATACACAGCACTGGATATACTACATGCATGGTTTGCTTGGCCACTTCTGATTCAAGAAACATATCCCAATTACTGACACCCCAGTTTGATAAGTTGTTTAACAGAAATCACCTCCAATGTTTAATCAATCTCCCAAGAAATGTTTGTTCTGCAATATCCATATTTTACTTACAAAATGAGGGATGAGTGATTAAATTTAAATCTAAAAAGGTTTGAATGTGACCTGCATTCTATGACAGGGATTCGTCATTAGCCTTCCATTCTGGAAGCATAGTCTTTAGAGAAAGCAAATGAATAATAGGATTTCAGTTCAACGACGAAATTGTCAAAAAAAAAAAAAAACAGACCTTGGAACAGTCTTCAGAGGGATTTTATTGTTTTGATGAGACAGTAAAATATAGTTATAACAAAGTTAGTTATTTTTCCTTTTTCTGGCAGGAGAAAAAAAACATAATAATTTTCAAAATGGTGGTGGACAAGGAGCCTCTCTTCTGTGTACTGTCCAGTTTAGATAGGGGCAGTTTCCATAGCAATAACTTCCTCTACTTGTTGTGTAGTAAGTAATAATGTACCTTTCACCTCAGATTATTAGTACCCATCCATGAATTATTACAAGTTCCTTCTCCCTGGGCTCTTTAATCTACCACATCTGGATTGGATCACACTGATGTAAGCATTTGGGCAGGGCATGAAGGTGGGATACCATCTAATAAACCAGAAAATAAAATGCCACAAGAATTCTCTTAAAGACTAAGATTGTTACAAACTCATCATCGGCTCTGCTTTATCTAGTGATTATCTTCTTTAATTGTGGACTGTTGTAGAACTTGATCTATGACGGGACATTGGTACAGCCAATTCACTTCTTTGTCAGTATATATGAGTTTTAATATTTGAACTAGATAGAGACTCAGCCAGGATGACTCCAAGTTCACATGATCAACAGTGCTATCTTAGTAAAATGGTGTGAGGTCTGTGGGAGCAGGAATATATTTTCAGTCACCTAAAAGGTGACTGAAACTGAGTTTGGATAAACCATAGATGGTTTCTAGCCATTTGTTCTTCCTCACATTTCCATTTCTCCCTTATGTCTCAGAACTGTCTTCATCTTTAGCATGCCCCTACCCTTGCCTTTCTATTTTTAATGTTAGGATACATAAGAATTAGTTTGCAAGGTAGGAAATGGTGGCTAAAGTGTGCGACTGCCTACCTAGTGGAGTATTACTATAAAGTTTTCTAAGTTGTACTGATTCAGTAAAATGCTGATTGGCCAGTAGTCAGGCAGAAAGTATAGGCAGGATGATCAGAACAGGAGAATTCTGGAAAGAAGAAAGGCTCAGTCTGCAATCATCACAGAGGAAGCAAAATGAGACTACCTTGCTGAAAAAAGGTATCAAGCTACATGGCTAACACAGAGAAGAATTATGGGTTAATGTAAGTTATAAGAGTTAATAAGAAGCCGGAGCTAATAGGCCAGCCAATTTATAATTAATTTAATGTGGGCTCTGCTTGCCTGAGGCAAGTGCATCTCATTTAAGAGAGGCTTCCAGAGTCAGCTTTAGCTGCAAAAACCTTGCAGCCCTTTTAAGAGGCTCTACTACCAAACACTTAAATGGTGTTTATGAATAGCCAACAGCATGCTTCTTTGCCGTGGTAGGGACCTTGAAACTCTATAGAGTTGTGGCAATAAACAAGGCTCTTGCCAGTACCTCCTCCATGAACCTAGACTCTCAGAAAGCTAAGGAATGCAGTGGATCCAGATGTCAAAGTCACGGTTCTAATCCTAGCCATACTGCTTAGCAAATTAAAGACTTATGTGGTCAGACAAAGAGAGATATACAGTAAAGATAGAATCGGATAAAATAAACCTCTAAACAATTTACAGTGTGTTTAAAAATATATGTAGGCTTAAGAAAGAAAAGAAAAAGGATAGAGTCTTTAAAAAAAAGAAAAAAGAGAGTAGTTAGGTGTGGTAGCATACACCTTTAATCCCAGCACTTGGGAGGCAGAGGCAGGTGGATCTCTGTGAGTTTAAGGACAGCCTGCTCTACAGAGTGAGTTTTAGGACAGCCAAAGCCAAAGATACACAGAGAAATCCTGTCTCAAAAAACTAAAAATTTAAAAATAGAAAGAAAAGAAATAGAGTTAAAAAATGAAGCCATGTAAAGATGGAAAATACACAGAGTCTGGATACTGTATGTTATCGTGTTGCCTTTGCATCGTATGACTGTTGAGGAAGGAGCAACATTTGATTATAAATGCTGCTGGATTAATCCAACATATATATTTTGAAAATGCCTTGACTTCAAAATTTAAGTCAAAAATATCTTACTTTGGAGAAGAGGTTTTGCTTTTGTTTCCACAGGGAATAAGAAGCTTTGGATTCATTCTGGGTTATGAAAAATCAGGTTTGATAAAGATGTCTAAGTTCTACATCCAAAATAGTTTCACGACTGCTGGCTGAGATGATCAAGCCTCACAGAATACTTCAGTCAGGACTTGGTCATAATGCTCAATTTTCTTTAGGTCTCCATAAGATTATCAGCACTCCCAATCAGCAGGGAGTAGCCTAGAAAACTATACCCACATTCCCAAAAAATGGATTATGAATGCTTGTCTTTGTTTAGAACGTTGGTTGCAAGTTGTTATGGATAATGGTCAGGAAAAAAAGCTAAACAAAGGAGATTCGATTCTGAGTTCTTGCTTTGAAAAAGGGGGGAGGGAGTGCTGTGGGAC
Source organism: Alexandromys fortis (assembly GCF_014885135.2). Taxonomy (NCBI): domain Eukaryota; kingdom Metazoa; phylum Chordata; class Mammalia; order Rodentia; family Cricetidae; genus Alexandromys; species Alexandromys fortis. Next base: position 1,192,915 of record NW_026068085.1, read on the forward strand.
AATGGTCTTATACCCTATAAACTTTTATAATTTGTACTGGTTTAATAAAATGCTGATTGGCCAGTAGCCAAACAGAAAATATAGACAAGGTTGGAGAACAGTAGAATTCTGGGAAGAGGAAAGGCTCAGTCTGCAATCATCACCCAGACACAGAGGAAACAAGATGAAAATGCCTCACTGATAAAGGGACCAAGCTGCATGGCTAATACAGACAAGAATTATGGGTTAATGTAAGTTATAAGAGTTAATAAGAAGCCAGAGCTAATAAGCCAACCAGTTTATAATTAATGTAAGCCTCTGTGTGTTTCTTTGGGACTAAATAGCTGTAGGAAGGGTGGGACAGAAACCTCAGTCAAGAGAGTATGGAGGAAGATCTTTAAAGTGTGCACCTGACTATCTAGTAGAATATGGAAGAAGGTACTTAATAGTATCTAACTCAAAAAAGTACTTCCCATACACCTGTCACAGGATCCAAAATTCCCACCATTGGACAAGCACTCCTTTAGTATGGACCCTGTGTATGTACATTGCCTTTGGATATGACTTTTTTCATGTCATTAACTATTTCCCCCAAGATTATGCACTTCATAAATGTTTTGATCCTTCACAGGATATACTAAGAATAAGCAAACAGAAAAACTTTAAGAAAATCCTTTGTATCCAGAGAACAGAGTAAGCTCTTTGGGAATAGACATTTGAAACTAAGTCAGTAAGTAGAACTGTTGGCAGGACAGTATGAGGAAAATCATCTTCAAGTTCAGCTTTTGGTTTAGTTGCATGAAACAAGAAGACATGATGCATGGACAGACATTAAAACAGGTTTAATTGTACTTTAGATATCAGGAACTGTCTTTTTTTCCTGTTGTTGTGATAAAAATACTTGGAAAAACAAAAATTAAGGGCAAACGATTTAATTTACCTAAACTACGCTCTCTCAGGTTTAGGAAATCAAATCAGCAGGAGCATGAGGACACGTCATATTCCCAGCCAGGAAACAGAAGTTCCTGTTTCTCTCCCTTTTCCCACATATACAGTCCAGGGACCTGTGGTGGGCAAGTACTTCAGCATGAATTAACATAATTAACATAATCTTCCACAGGCTTACCAAGGTCTGTTAGTACATCCTCATCATATTCTGTTTGTCATCCAATGCCATTATTAAGTGATAAGTTTCTCGAGGACATTAATTCAAGAAATATTTAAGTGTTAGTCCAAAGGTTTGTAGGAAAATATATAGACTACAATGTCCAAAATTGGTTGTTGTTGTTGTTGCTGTTGTTGTTTTGTCTCTAACTTTTCAATCACAAGTCATCTGTCGCTTGAACATGGGAAAAATCAAACACATGCTATGGCTAGAGTAGAGCATATGTGTGGTCTTTTTTTAGTAGAAGGCCTTGAATGAAAAAAAGTAAACATGAATAATAAATGCATTTAAAGATATTTTGGAGGAAGACAAACTTATTTTGTGTCACAAATTAATATAATTAATAATCCCACTAGGAACTCAAATATACATATTTATCAAGTATATATATATTCTGCTCAGTAATCACTGGGCAAATTATCATGTTCATGATAAAATAGAAAGAGACTTGTCCTAGAAGAAAGGTTGTATTGGAGCTCAGGACTTGTTATAGAAAACACAAAGTGGGTGTCAGTGTTTAACCTCCTTTCCTGGGGCGGGGGCAAGAAAGCAGTTGCTCATGACAGAAAGGCCTTGCTGCAATGAACTGGGATCTACCTAAGCATAGAACACAACATAAGAATACAAGCTACATATTGAAGAAGCCAGCTTGACTTCCTTCTGGTGCTCATTAATGGCAAGTTCACTCCTACTCCAGGGTTCAGGCACTTGCTACTCTCTGCTTTGACTACGCCTCTCCTGAATCCTGCTTCTGCTCCAATTTCAGAAGCCAAAAGTACGCCACCTCACCAAGGCTTTTGGGTGGGGAAAACTCTCTTGACATCATACTATTTTGCTCTACTTTCCCAATATTTTGCCTTTTTCTTTCTAATTTATTTGAGGACTTATTTATTGTCTAGTTCCTGTCCAGGGTTTGTAAGTCTCTCAACAAAAGACACTTTATTTTGTTTTTTCCTGTTCATGTGGCTCCCCAAACAATATTTGGAATAACTAACTAGGTGTCTAGCAACTAGGGTTTTGATAAACTAGAATTTTTCTAATATATAAAACCTTTACCAATCTTCAACTTTGTATGATCTAATAGGTTGAACTAATATAACACATGTGTACATGAACATACAAATGAATCAATGAATGAGATAAAAAACTTAGCTAATACTGTATATTAAAAGCAATCTTATCTAGTTGTTTACCAGGTGAGTTACCTTTAGAAATCATACCAAGTTCTAAGGATCTAGCTTCATTCTATCATGACTTTTATAATTTAATTTTTAGTGAGAGTGAAAAATAAGTATATATTAAAATGATAGAACATGTCATGAAATACTATGCTTCCTCCAAATGTTTGTTATAGAATATCTAACAAAATCTCACATGCTACACAAGAGCAACCCCCCTTCTAGCTGCTAATCAGTAGGTTCTAAGAGACTCCCCAAAACAATATAGACTATTGCTATTTCTCTTGATTGGCTCTCAGAACCTGAAGGTCGAATCCTACGGCTGAAGTTACAACATATTGGACAAAAGACTTGGAGAAACTGAGGTGGAACAAACCTGGAGGCCTCATTCCTGAGACTTTAACTCTCAGAGAATTAGATAACTTTCATAGTATTAAAGGGCACTATGCACACTGCCATGGGAGAAAAGCAGCCAATATTCCTACTGACCTGTGAAGCTTGCACATGCAATGAGTGCATTGTCAGGGTGTCCCCATGGTGCAACACAAGTATTTTTATCTTGGAAGTAACCAATAGCTATCTAATTGATGTAAGGCCTGTCTAACATGAGAAAATTTACGCCTGTCCTATAAACGTAGCCCACTACCGGTGACTGAAGAGGCAATGAATCTGTACTCTAGATGAACACCTACTGCTGCCTCTTCTGGAGCAGTGCCATTTTTAACCGCAGCCTTATACCACAGACAAGTGCAGCACAGAGATCCACAACCAGCCAAACTGCAGAGGACCACGGAGAGCCTAGCCCCGCTGGTGCACCTAAATTGCAATCCCTACACCTAAGGCTCCAGGAGCACCATGACCTTAGAGCCAGAAGAGAAGGCTGTCTGCTGTGAGGTAACTGTGTGACCAAAACGGGAACAATATACCTTGCAGGTTAAGGTTTCTGTTTGCAGTTAAGACCGTTAAGAATAACTTCCTGTTTGTCCCTTGTTAAGTCCTTTTAAGTTAAGGATTCTTTTGTAATTCAGAATGATTCTTAGATCTAATGTAAATGACAAAATATGTTTTTCAACCTGCACTCAACTCGCCACACAGTCACATGATGCACGCCCTCACCCTTGTTCCCTCCCTTCATTGCTTCTAACAATTCACACTAGCCAGCTCTCTCATCCTTGTAAGCAGTTTACCTCTTCCCTAAAAGGGACTCCAAGAGGCTGGCAGGGGCTGCTCTCTTAGTCGGCTGGCCAGTGCCAGGAGCCCGCAAAAATACAGCCTCCTTTAGTTTCACAATCATGTAATTGGTCTTTTCTTCTCATGATTCCCAAGTTTAATATAGTGTCTTCTAAATATTAGAAAACTCTACCAATAAAACCTCAGCAAAATGGTTCACTAAATAAGACCTGCACAGTGATCACAATGTCGGGTCGACTTGCCAGTGCCGAGGACTCCACAAAGCCCCTCGCCTAGATGACGTAACCAATGGCCTCTGAAAGGGAAGCATCGGTTTTCTCTTGGCACAAAACATTTGCGTGGTTTTCAATCCCAAGTAGTTTCATAAATTCCACCTACAATTAGACATTAACTAAACAATTTGATGGGCAGACTTTTGTTGTCTGTGTGTGTTACGCCCAAATCCGCAATCCCCGACAAACCGACAAGGAAACCAAGAGTCCTGTATGTAAAAGCAAAGAATCTTTATTTTAATCAAGTTTGCAAACTCGTTTCCTGTAGTTCAATGTATTGGAACAACCGGAGAGCCCCAAGCTCAATTAGAATAGGGTTTTACAGTAGTAAAGGTGGGGGTGAGGGGTTTCTGAGGTTCTAAGACCCCTGATTGACTGACATTTATCTAGGGTGTCCTGGTGACTATGAGCTGCAGTTGTTTCTATCTATAGTGCTTGGAACCAGGAATTCCTTCTGAATGGTCTGTTCTTGGGTAGGGGTCCGGTGATCTCAGCTTGTGGTTTCTCCTGCAGCCTGGCTTCCTCTCAGGGTAAACAATTGAGACTCCAGCCTCCATTGAAATTCATTGATGGCCAGAGTCCCAGTGATAATGGTTGGAGGAAGTAAAGACTTAAATGATCATGGCTGGCCTTTACAGTGTGTATATTGTTTCAGGGCTGACCACTCTCACTGGACAACTAGTAAAGAAGCTCAGCAATTGTACTTGCTTATATTCATATACACATGTATGCACGCACACATGCATGTATGTGTGTTAACCATGACAGTCAAAGAAAAAGTGTATTAACTTGAGAATGGGAATGCATTGGAGGACTAGGAGGAAGTGTGGCTGGGGGGGGGCAGGAGGGAGAAAAGGAAGGGAAAGTGATGTAAATCTATTTCAATTAAAAACATACTTAAAAAAGAAATTAACAAAACAAAATAAAAGCAGCGGCTATTGAAGACACTTGCACACATGCAATAAGGTATGCAATGCAGGCCACATAGAAGAACATCTGCAATTTAAAGTATTATTCTCCAGAATGAAAATGTTAAGCAGTCATTCTGTTTCATTCAGCATGGCAGGTTAGGAATCCCCGTGCAGCTACATTGCAGTAAAGAGTAGATTAATAATTTAATTTGGTTCAGAACTGGGCAAGAGGGCAGCACAACCTTTTTTTCTGTAGCCAGATGCTGACCCTAATATGGATGAACCAATTAGACAGCTCTTTTTAATTGTTGGGTGACCCATCTAAAACTCAGTAGGAATTTTCATTTTAAACAACACTCACAGTCTGAAATAACCTTAGTTATCCCCTGGTGGAGGTGGATGATTTGATAGAAGTGCACAAAGGAGTTCAGCAAATGGGGGGGAAAACTGCGAGATCATTTTAAGCTGTGCTCTGTGAAAGAACATCTTAATATAATGAGCCTTCTTTCCGCCTCCCCGGCGGAGCACCAGCCCTCTCAGATAACCCCACACAGAGCAAATACTATTCGTCAGAAGTTACATTTGCTCCTTGTTATCACAACTTATGCCACTTAATTCATTATTCAACGACTTCACTTTCTTGTTTATTAGATGCAAGGTATCCGCTTATCCCTATAGGCCATGTATGCAAAAGACAGCTTGTAATCCGTCACTTCAAACCTCTCCAGACTTTTACACTGCTTCAGGAATTAGGACGGACGAAGAGAACAATTTAGATTCATTCCTGATGATATTAAATCTGTACATGATGAAAGAAATAAGAAATAAATGCCAGCCTGAATTTGTTTATTTGGAGAGTGGCTTTAGCTGCTCTTTTACGTGCAAACTTAGAAATCCACTCTCTTTCCTATAATAAACACCCGGAATTGTTCTTCCCACATTAAAGAGAAACACATTTAATGTATTGGGCTCTTTTTTATTTTTTGTATAGGCTGTCTCAAAAGCATTCATTACTTCCCATTAACTATATTTTAAAGATGCAGGCCAGTTTGATATTCTATGTTCTGAGACAGGCACCACATATGCCTTAAAACTGGGTACTTGCTATGCTACAGTTCTTGGGTACCATATTTTTATTGAATGTTATGTTGGAAAATATTAAAAAAAACTTTAAATATAAGTATTTAAACATTATTTTTAGTTGCCATCAGCAAGATGTGATAAATATATTTGGATGACAGACGCAATGTGACTTTGGACTTGGCAAAACAAGTTACAATGGTTAGATATTATGATTTGATTTGGTAATCTTATGCTACTAAAATCATTAAAATGTAAATGAATTACTGAATTAACACACTTTCACTGTGCTCGTAGAGCAATTAATATTGTATAAAATTATCTGCATAATTATACTCAGTTATGTTTACATAAAACAACCAGGAGAAGAGCTACAAACCAGAGGCTGAGTGTAAACTATTTTAGACTTTGCGTTGAAGTCTTCTAAATATGGAAACCTGAGTGGTTGTTGCAGTCCTGGTGCTTTACGTAACTGCAGAATGTTCAAAAATGCTTTGCTTATTTAAATGCTAAATAACATCATACTTATTTTTGTAAATTCTCTTACATATAAAATACACATAATGTATGTTAAATCTGTGCTTTATTCACAAAACCAAGAGGCAATTATTTTCTTCAATTAATTTACTTCCCCAGCTAACTGTTTGAAATTCCACATTAGTTCGTCAACAAAAGCAGCCACGAACAGTTGACGGCAGCACGGCCCACACAGACACACGCAGCACACACAGACACGCCACGGACAAAAGATGTAAAGTCTTCAGAAGATAGGGCTTTCAGAGGGAACCTCATTCATTGAATGGGGTTGTGTCTATTAAAATAATATGTACAAAGTCATTATAATCATTCTAATGAAAGAAATATACTTGAAAACTCACAATCCTAGTGACTGTGGATTTGACTGCAATTTATGCCTTTCTTCCAAAACACCACGAGATTAGTATAATGATGAACAAATTGATTCACCTGAATAATTAACCTTCTCTGAAGTATTACCTTAGGTACAGATGAATATTTTCTATTCAACTTTAGACAAAAATCTAGCAAGAAAATCATCCTCATTAAAAATACTGCAAAAATCAATCATTTGCTGCCACTCCAAAGGACTAATATCAACGATTAACTTGTGCAGTTTTTTTTAAGCTTGTGTTCATGATACCCATTTAACAAAAAAAAAAAAAGAAAGAAAGAAAGAAAGAAAAAGAGAACAAAATAAAATTAATGAAGAGTGCTAATAAAAATACAACTTTTCTGTTGTCATCATATATATATAAATATATATATATTCATTATTGTACAACTCTTGGTTTTTACATGTGGGAGATTTGAAAAGTCACCCAGTGATTTTTATAGTGCAACCGTATGCTAGATAAAGATATTTAAGCTGTCAGTATAAACTGCTTCTGTTTTCATTTTGCATTTAATTTCAATGCCAGACTCAAGGCATAAATTTTTCATCACCTGCAATGCTATGAATAAAAGATTAAAAAAAGAACTGAGAAGAAATTCTAACACATGCGGTGCATGCAACACAATGTGCAGACGCAGTATTCATAACTGCAGGTTTAATTTCCAGCTTCTTCTTCTTTTTTTTTTTTTTACATCAGGAACGAGATTATTTGGGTTAATACATCATGGAGTAATTTTTCGGTATTTTATCTCTGCAGAATCCATTTGCTCCACCTGAAATCTGCAGCATATGCACCAGGATTTACATGTTGCCTGTTTAGTACTGCAGAGTTCTAGTACACTCATTTTCAGAAATGTACTATTTTAACATCATATTTTGTTTTATTCCATGAAATAGCATGTACAGTAAGCTTGCCTGAAAGTTCAAAGAACTAAGAATCACTGAAATGGCCCTATTTCATATCAGCTTCTCATTAAGCTTGCTTCATGTTCTCAGATAAGATATAATCAATCCCAAGAGGTGATGATGTGATCTCAATCTTAAGAATGTGTATGTATTAAATAATGCATATATATAAACACATGCATGTATGTATGTGTATAGGATATGTTACATAATAACTTAAGACTTTTTTGTAGTGCAATGCATCTTCACATTAAATGACCCTTCTCAGTACTCTGTCCAGAACCTTTTCTAATTCTTGTCAATAGAGTCTTCATAAGTAAGGAATGTGCAGGCTCTCTCCGGAGCCTCATCCGGACTCCTGGATTTTGTGAGACAATCTGAGCTGGCTGAAGTATATAGGCTTGCTGAGGACAGCAAGAATTATTTATTCGAATGTGTAGTTTAGTATCTTTGTCTTTAATTATTCAACCATTTCTTATGGCTCAATATTAACTCTAGGAAAAGTGTGGGGAAATATGTTAAACTACATTCTGATACATTATCTTTAATTTGTTCTGTTGGTTAGCTGATGATATTAATGAAATCAAGGTTGTTCTGCTTCTGGGCAGGTTGGTTAGATTTGTTTTGTGGTTGTTCCAATACCTCATCCTCCTAGGTTTTCTGAATGTTATTGTTCAGCATAATAACCAAATCAGAGAGTATAAGTGGACCACTGCAAATCCATCTCTGATATCAGGCTGCAGAGGGCATCAGTACTACGTTGTGACCACCATACAAAAAATGAGACCTGCCTCTCTCTCTCTCTCTCTCTCTCTCTCTCTCTCTCTCTCTCTCTCTCTCTCTGTGTGTGTGTGTGTGTGTGTGTGTGTTTATACCAGTAACACAAACACAAGTGTAGTGAGAAGGTGAGCAGGCCTGCTTTTCGTCCCACCTGGCTCCCACATGGTTAGCTTTACACCCGAAATAACAACACACAAATTGTATTCTTTTAAACACTGCCTGACCCATTAGTTACAGCCTCTTAATGGCTAATTCTCACATCTTGATTGACCCATTTCTAAGAATCTGTGTAGCACCACAAGTTGGTGGCTTACCGGGAAAGATTCTAGCCTATGTCCGTCTCGGGTCAGAGAAGCATGGCGCCTGCCTCACTGCCTTCTTCCTCCCAGCATTCTGTTCTGTCTTCCTCGCCTACCTATTAGGCTAAGCAGGTTATTTTTTTATTAATTAACCAATGAAAGCAAGAGATAGATAGAAGACCCACCTACATCACACAGGTATGTCTTCTGAACTTTAATTTGCTTTAATTATGTAAACTTCATAATATCTCTGTGGTGTTGGCAAGTTTCATTTAGATGAAAAAGTTCAACAGTGAGAGATTAAGTCACTTGTCTGAAGTCACACAAAATGTCAGGGCATTTCCCAGGTTAGAATCCCTGTCTTGTCTCTCTCATTCCACAATGGTACTGATGAGACAGAACTCCCTGCCTCTATGGAAAAGCCTGAAGTCACAATAATATGTTAATATATTATCATGTTAATTTTCATTATTCTAGAGGACATAAAGGCAAAGTAACTCAAGAATTGCAGATACGCACACACACATGTATACACACACACACATGTGTCTTTAAGCAATTCAAATGTATGGGGATTTGGACTTGCTCAACAAATAGTTAGAAGATGTCATGTATCACTTAAACTATGCTATTTCTTATTGTTCTTATTGAGTTTTTTTTTTGCATAGCCTAACTTTCCAAGTAGACAAATTACAAAGGGAACACATTTTATGTATCTTAGAAAGCAGAGTAGGCATTACTAAGTATATATTGTGACTGTGACATCTGACTGGGAGGGGATTAGGGACTGTAAGGCTTCATATGCTATGGAAATCGAATCAGTAGATGAGATAAGCCTCATGGTATTACAGCGCTAGAAAGGTGCAATATATGAAAAAGATTTATAAGATCAACTAAAATATAGCATGGGCTCCAAACATGATTAATATCTACAGGCATGATTTACTCAAGGAAAAAGAAAAATGTCTAAATATCAGGGGATAGTTTTGAGCAACTATGGAAGATGGAGACTTCTATGTATAATTAGTGCTAATCTGTCAATGGAAACAGTGTTGAAATTAGCTGTTCAATGCTCTAGAAGGAAAAAAATGTATGATATTGGTGGAGAGAAACTGTAATTTTCATTTATAAAATTATTATTAATAAGATATTTTAAAGATTTCATTTTACTCATACCTCAAGTGATCTTATTTGGGATAGAACAGATTTGTCATGAAGTTTTAGAAATATCCTTCTATTAGTGAAGGATAAAGTGAATTGTTGAAGTCTCTGTAATATAAAAACCTGTTTTGGAAACAGGTCTTCACACCATTGGCACAAATTCAATGTCCAATGTTGCATGTTTCTTGGAAATAAATATCACAGGGTCTTTATTTCAACACAGTAACTTAGTTTCTATTCACATCTATCTACCACTAAACCTTTGGCATTGGAATTCCTCAGAGAACAACCATTTGATGTCTGTAGACTTGGTTTATCAACTTCTATAGTAGTTTATGATAACCACTATTATATATATACATATATATAATGGAAAATATTTTTAGACTATATTAATTCATTGCTTAACTGTTACAAGTTAGAGAAAACAATTACTTAATGTTTATTCTCAGGTAAAATATAGCACTTGACTTCACGATGTTTATATTTATAGCATATTCTTAGTGATGCTTCATTTTTATCTTCTGACTTTAAATATAAAGCATTTGTTCACCAAGGGATAAGTACTTTATATTATCTGAACTTTGATGATAATTTGTTTCTTCAATATGCAACTTGCTCCAATTGTTTTTACATAAAGGATGGCAGAGTATGCTTCTGATCATGGTGTAATGCAACCCTGTATTATTCAGGGATGGCTTTTCCTTATAAGATAAAGCTAGGAGGCACCACAGTCCACAAATAATCTGGAGAGAGATGGAGAGTTTATTTATATGTCAACGTTCTTGGTCACAGAACTCTTAGAACTTCAAAAGAATTCTTGCTGCCAAGAAGAGGTAGGAACTAGAGTCTTCAGCTCACGGTCATTAGCAAGAAGTTCACATTCATTTTTTCTGTGATGATTTAAAATCTCTCTAATTCAACTTAATCACTGTATGATCTGTGGCATACTCAAATAAATAAAAAGTGTGATATTTTCTTATCAAAAGAGTAAAGAAAGAGGCACACAGGGAGAGATTATGATGGGAAGTTAAATATTTGTCTTTCCTTGAAATGTAAGATATAAACAAATTCACTTTCTAACAGAAATTTGATGGAGACCTTCCTAGACATAGTGTTCTAGTCTAGAAAACTTAATATCCTTTCTGGGTTTAAGATTTCTTTATCATGCACTTCTAGGAGATATCAAATAATTACTTTCATTCAGACTGTCAATCAAATATATCACTTAAAACATGGGCTATGCTTTGCTAGTCTGTCTTTTTAAGAAAATGTTTGAAGCAAAATGCTCTGAACATACACAGAAATCAATATGTAGGAGGTGATATATCAGCAAATTCATCCTTCTCAGACTGGTGTCAGCTTCTTTGAATTCTCAAAAGCAATTTAGCATTGTCCAAAATCTTTGAAATAAATGTTCTTTTTTCATAGTTGTGTTAATTGTAACAGTCAAAAAGATTTGAAGTATTCCTTGACACAAAGATAATTTTAAAAAAAAATATAAGCTCATACACCATTGCTAGGAAAAAACTCTGGGAATATGGAGGGTAATGAATGCAGACTTAACTCAATCCTGCAAATATGAAAAGTTTGACAGGATGGAGCAAACTCTGGGGTTTGGGCAAGGTGTTATGTGGCCCCATTGTTATGATAATGATAACTTATCTCAGTTGATTTTATTTACTTTTGTAAGCTGATAACTTTGTGGTCATGAGAGAAATTATTTGCCAGAACAAAACACAGTATTTAGGGAATCAATTCAAAAACAGTCTCAAGAAATGTAAGTAGTAAGAGCATATTTTTACTATTAAAAAAGCTGTCTATATTGCTATATTTTAAAAAAATTATTGCTGAGTCAGGTGGTCGTGGCACACGCCTTTAATTCCAGCACTTGGGAGGCAGAGGGAGGCAGATCTCTGTTAAGTTCGAGGCCAGGCTGGTGTATAAGAGCTAGTTCCAGGAAAGGCTTCAAAGCTACAGAGAAACCCTGTCTTGGAACTCCCCCCCCCTAAAAAAAAATAGTGTTGATTTCAATGACCTCTGATAAGGACAGGTCAGCATGCTTTTAAAGTCATGATCTTAGGGAAATTAACTTATGCCATTTTGGGCAGTTGGTTCTATTTGTACCTTACCTTTTTAATGCAAATAAATAGGGGGAGGTATTGGTGGAAAATTATAAATGGTTTGTGGGGGCGGCTTGCTTATGTTTTATTAACAAAAGCCAAGAAGACACTCTCTTCCCATCACCTTTCTATCAACTTCCTGTTTGTTCACTCAATCTGAAGGTGGAAGGTGAAATATAGTACTCAGTTCTAAGGATTACCTTGTCAACGTGCTAATGGGAGGACTGTCTGGTAATTTGGAGAACAAATCCAGGTCTTAAAGGACTGTTAACAATGGACATTTTTCCTTTCAGTTGCTTTGCTTTTTTTTATTTTTTAAAACAATCTTCTTTTATTTCACATAATAATCTTCAGTCTCCTCCCTCCTGATTGTCCCCTCTCTCCTTCCTGTCCCCTCCACCCTGTCTTCTCCCACACCCTGCCCCCATCCACTCCTAAGAGAAGGTATGGTCTCCCATGGGGAGTCAATGTGGAAGAGAGGGAGGAGCAATAATATCAGCAAAGGGGTCAAGACCATGATGGGAAACCCACAGAAACAGATGACCCGAGCTAGTGGGAGCTCACTGACTCCAGACTGACAGCTGGGGAACCTGCATAGGACTGAACTAGGCCCTCTGAATATGGGTGGCAGTTGTGTGGCTGGGGCAGATTGTGGGCAACTGACCATGAAACCAAGATCTTTCCCTAGCACATGAACTGGCTCTTTGGAGCCCATTCCCTATGGAGGGATACCTTGCTCAGCCTAGATACAGAGATGAGGGCCTTGGTCCTTACTCTGTGGGATGTGACAGACTTTGAGTTCTGTTTTTATGAAACAACATTAGGAGTATATTTTGAACAACATAAGCATACACAAAACAAGCACATATAAATACAGAACTAAATGCAAAGATACTGCTTTAAAATTAACTGAATTTGTTTTCTACTGACAATGTGTCATAAGGACTAGCCTGAATGTAATTTAATGCCTGGATTACAGAAAGGCAGAGGGCTATGATGCTATAAATAGTACCAAAATCTTACAAATGAATTAATGATTTTCTCAGCTATCCCAGGGGTAGACCAGATTGATGTCACTCTCTGTCACCCTACGGCAGAACTGCTATAGGAGGATATTGTTGTGGGTAACAAACGGAACACTTTATTATTAATAGGATGTACTACTGCATTGTTAGTGTGATCTGAGTTTCTCAACTGGAAGCCCATGTCTGCTGTTGTGTATAGTAATTCAATCATTACTTAAGGTGTAATTTCAATAATCATTTTAGTCAAACATTTAGATTAACTATTCCTACTTGATCAACTCTGGGGAGTAACTTTTAACTTCATTAGGTATCTAAATGATTTTCACTTGAGGTGCATGGAAAGATTTTTTTTCTAATTTATTTATTTCTTTATTAATTAATTAAAGATTTCTGTCTCTTCCTCACCACC
>NW_026068085.1:1206591-1241351 GCF_014885135.2 Alexandromys fortis
TGGGTGCACCCCTCGCGGTCCTGAGTTCCTTGCTCGTGCTCTCTCTCCTGGCGCTCCTGATTTGGACCTTGAGATTTCAGTCCGGTGCTCCAATGTGGGTCTCTGTCTCTGTCTCCTTTCATCGCCTGATAAAGATTAATATTCAGGAGGATGCCTATATGTTTGCATGGAAAGATTTTAAAGAGAATTCCTACACACACAGAGCTCTTACTTGGGATTTCTTCTACTTCATATGTACCAACCAATTTAAATTATTAGGAGTGAAATAGTTTTTTTTTAATTTCAAATCATTTATGACCGCTTCATCTATACCAGGAAGCTTGCTTCCACTATTTCTTTACAATACTCTTGCCATGCTCCAAATTCAGATTTATACATTTAGTGAAACTAAAGTTATTATAGTCTTAAGTTATTTGTAAGTCTGTAGACAATACTCAGGTCAGGTGTATTTTAGATGTCCTCAGAAAGAATGCACAATAATTCGGTAATCAAATAATTCCAGCACTGAAGTTTCAGGTGATTAAATGTTTTTCAGTGTTTCTAATGCTGACCTCTAGTTGCATTCCCATCTGTAGAAGATCAGCAGAATCAGCGTGTTGGTTATAATACTGAAGATGATCTTTGAAAGTTTAAATGCATAATAAATTACTTTTTGACAGTTATTCATTTATGTGACCCCCTCAAGGATTTAGAAAACATTAAAATTGAGAATAAGATTTTATAACAATTTCATTTTTAAGGTTTTCTGGTGACCTTCTCCTGTGTTAATATGATTTATATAATCTTTAAAATCTATCATATCAATATACTATCATTTATAATTACTTGAAGTCGTAGCATTATTTTTAAGTATGTAGTCATTTGATGTCACTCATCACGCATACTAATTATGCTATAAGTGTACTTAGAGATCCTAATTTGTCCCTGTTATTTATAATTAGTTTGAGCTGAAGTTCAATATAAAGTAATTTGACGCTTATAAGAATTGTTTTCTTGTGATACATATGTGTCTGTAGATATAAAACTCAAAGATTTTTTTCTTTCATAATCTACTATAATATGGTTACAAGTGAATTGAAATTCATCTTGTTAGAATGGTAGTAATATATCCCACCAGGACTACTGTTCCTAGTAGCAATTTAAAATAATTATTGTGAGACTTGATGCTAGACATCAGGTTTGCAATAGAATTACAATGAGGGAAGTGTATTAGAGACAAAACATTGCTGCAAGAAAACTTCATAATGGCGCAATTTGGAACTAAGCCTCAATTTTACAGTAATAGATTCTTTTTATGATGGCACAAAGGAGTGAATGCACTTAGCAAATTTAAATCTATTATTAGTCACACTTTGTGGATTGTGGTGCAAAACGGAGGAAAGAAATTAGCTTTTTAAGTATGTTCTTATATAAAACAGGTTCTAGTAAGAACAGTCATATAAAATCTCCCTGTGGTAGTTCCGAACCACTGTTAGCCTTCATAAGAGCAGGGAGTCGTACAGGTTCAAAGAAATCTCTCCAAAAATAGCTCTAGAGGTCTCCAATTTTAAATTATAAGCTTCTGAAGTCGGGACACATTCAACTTTGGTACCTTTCTTATTTACAGAAATACAGTGTAGAACAAGAAAGATAGAATCAGTGTGTTTTCTGCTGCTAACTGCAAGTCTTACTCCTTGAATGAAGAGGTTGTCTACAGTTCACAGCAGTGACACACCAGTGACAGAGAGAAACCAGCAGGATAAGTCACTGAGATGTGGACACGTCGAAAAGAAGTGCAATTACCAGTTTGGAAGAGGAAGCCCACAGAAAGAAATAAAAATGTAAAAGGCTATGCTTCCATTTACCATTTAATTAGAATGTTATATATTAGTCTTAACTGTGATCCATTTTCCCATCTCACATTAAAATAATATCCAGTAGAATAGTTTATAATGTATCAATTATAATATGTAATATTTCAAGAATATTATTGTCCATATATATACTATATTGTCATTCTTAATATTAAATGACAGTCACTGTGCAATCAAGCACTGTGAAACACTAGTAAAGTACTTATAAATAAACAACTCAAGGAGATTACTAAACATTTTTCTCATATATTTTCGAACTTGAGCCCCAAAACTTTCTGTATTTTGGTATTGTCTTCTTCAGTTTCTTTCTTCAGTGAATTAAAGTTTTCATTGTACAGATATTTTTATGTTTTAGCTGATGGAGAAAGGACATTGGTTAATTATAATAAAGAAACTGCCTTGGCCCATTTTATTGTTTAGAACTTAGGTGGGTGGAGTAAACAGAAGAGAAAGCTGGGAAAAAGAAGCTGAGTCAGTAAGTCGCCATGGTTCTGCCACTCCAGACAGATGCAGGTTAAGATCCTCCCTGATAAGCCAGCTCGTGGTGCTACACAGAATATTAGAAATGGGTTAGATTAATATGTAAGAGCTAGCCAATAAGAGGCTACAGATAACGGGCCAGGCAGTGTTTAAAAGAATACAGTTTCTATGTAATTATTTCGGGCATAAGCTAGCCATGTGGGCGGCCAGGTGCCGGGGACGCAGCCCCACCACTCTTATCTCTACATTTAGTGATATTTATTCTGAGATATTTTTGAGGCATAAATGTTGAATCTCTAGATTGCTTTAGATAGAATAGCAATCACAATATTAATCCTGCCAATCCATGAGCATGGGAAATCTTTCCATATTATGGTATCTCCTTTAATTTCTTACTTTATCAACATAATTCCTATCAAAATTCCAACACAATTCTTTACAGAAATTGAGAGCTATTATTAAAATCCATATGTAAACATGAAAGAGTCAAAATAGCCCAAACAATCCTGAACACTGAAAAATCTCAGGATATATCACTAGCCTTGCCTTAAACTTCCACTACAGAGCCATAGTTATTGGGACAGCTTGGTAGGGTATAAAAGCAAATCCATTGATCAATGGAAAGAACTGAAAACATGGCCTAAGAAAGCAAGCTCCACAGGAGCAGACTGAGTCCAAGGACACTGGCTGATCAGGACTGAGCCAGGGACCTGGGCCAGAGCAAACCTGAGACATTGAACTTCACCAGAACAGGTACAGGGGAGCTACCGCTGAGCAAGTGAGCCAGAGCCAGAGACCACTGAGGGTCCAGATGTGAATCTGAGACCTTCAAGGGAGTAGACCTAAGCTAGGACACCTGTGGGTTTAGGTGTTGAGTCTAGGACCTCCAAGGAACCTGAGCCAGGTCCTCTCTGTGGGTCTGGGCATGAATCTGGGACATCCGAAGGAGTAGGCAGGAACCAGAGATCTCTGCAGGTCTGGCCATGAGTCTGGGACTTCAAGGGGAATAGGCCTGAGCGAGGACCTCTGTGGGTCCAGGCATTGGTCTGGGACATCAAAGGGAATAGACAGGAACCAGAAACCTCTGCAGGTCTAAAAATGAGTATGGGACCTCTCTGAGGGAGTAAGCCTGAGTCAGGTCCTCTGCAGGTTTGGGCACACCCAATCCTGGGAACTCCCAGGAAGTAGACCGGAGCGAGAGACATTTGCAGGACCAACTCCAAGTCAGGGACATCTGCAGGAGCGGATCCAGATGAGGATTTACAAAGCGGGTAATCAAGGATAGAACAAGCCTGAGACTGCAAACTCCAAGGGAGTGGAACAAAGCCCGGAAGTGCTAAGTGACCTCCAGGAACATGGAGTGACCAAAGGGGTAACTAGAACCGTGTTACTGACTGTATCATGAGGAACAACTTCAGGAAAATATATGAAACTTTTAAAGAAGAAATGAGAAATTCCCTCAAAGAAATGGAGGAAAAGACAAAAATTGGAAGACATCAGCAAATCCCTTAAAGAAAACCAGAAAAAGGAATCAAACATATGAAAGAAACTATTCAAGACTTGAAAACTGGAATAGAGACAATAAAGAAAACATAAGACAAGGGAATTATAGAAACAGAAATTACGAGAAAACAATCAGGAACCAGAAATGCAAGCATGAACAGCAGAATGCAAGAGATGGAGTAGAGAATCTCAAGTGCTGATGATACAATAGAGGAAATAGACTCATCAGTCAAAGAAAACATTAAATCTAACAAAAGCTTAACCCAAAATATCCAGGAAATATGGGACACAATGAAAAGACCAAACCTAAGAATAATAGGCATAGAAGAAGAAATTCAAATCAAAAGCACAGAAAATATGTTTAACAAAATCATAAAAGAAAACTTTCTTAATCTAAAGAAGTATGTACTGGAGAAATTGGTCATCAAAAGAACAAATAATTCAATAAAAAATGGAGTACAAACCTAAACAGAGAACTCTCAACAGTGAAATCTAAAATGGCTGAAAGACACTTAAGAAAATGTTCAACATCCTTAGCCATCAGAGAAATGCAAATCAAAACAATTCTGAGATTCCATCTTACACCTGTAAGAATGGCCAAGATCAAAAACACTGATGACGACTTATGCTGGAGAGGTTGTGGGGAAAAGGGAACACTCCTGTATTGCTGGTGCGAATGCAAGCTGGTACAGCCCCTTTGGATGTCAGTGAGGCAATTTCTCAGAAAATTAGGAACAACCTTCCTCAAGACCCAGTAATACAACTTTTGGGTATATATCCAAAGGATGCTCAATCATGCCACAAGGACATTTGTTCAACTATGTTCATAGCAGCATTGTTTGTCATAGTCAGAACCTAAATGCCCCTCAACCAAAGAATGGATAAGGAAAATCTAGTACATTTACACAATGGAGTACTACATAGTACTACAAAAAATAATTACATCTTGAATTTCACAGGCAAATGATGGAGCTAGAAAACATCATTTTGAGTGAGGTAACCTAGACACAGAAAGACAATGATCACATGTACTCACTCATAAGTGTTTTTAAAACATAAAGCAAAGAAATCCAGCCCATAAATCACAATTCCAGAGAACTTAGATAACAATGAGGAACCTAAGAGAGACATGCATAGATTTAATCTACATGGGATGTATAAAACAACAATTTGGGAGAATGGGGACCTTTGGAGAGAGTTGAAGGGGAGGGGAGAGGCAGAGAGGAGAGCAGAGAAAAATGTAGAGCTCAATAAAAAAAAAACAACTGAAAACACACATATATAGCTCATATTTTCACAGCCATTTCACTTTTTTGACAAAGACACCAAAATTTACATAGTGTAGATAAGATAACATCTTCAAAAAATGATGCTGGACAAAATGGCTAGCTGTCTATAGAAGAATAAAACTACATCTACCCTTATGTCCTAAAGAAAATTCTACTCCAAATGGTTCAAGGGCTTCAATGTAAAATTGGGTATTCTGAGTCTGTTAGAGGGTAAAGTAGATAATATGCTTTAATAAATAGACATAGAAAAGAACTTTCAGAACAGGACCCCAGGAGTAAAGACATTAAGGCCAACAATTGACAAACAGGACCTCATGAAACTAAGATGCTTCTATGAAACAAAGAAGATCATAGAAGAGGAAGCCTACAAAATGGGAAAAAATTTACCAGCTANTAACCTGAGCACCAAAGAAACCAACAATCTAGTTAAAAACTGTAGTGTGAAAATGGCAGCAGTAGATTTGTTCCTGGTTTTATGGCCTCACCAGTCATGAACTACTGCCAGGCATGAATTCCCTCCTATAGAGCAGGCTTCAAGTTCAATTAGACATCTCTTGGTTACTCTTAAGATATAAGTGCCACTATTGTACCTTTGAGATCTTCTGTGATGGTCATTGTATCTCATAGGTGTCACAGCTGGTAGGACTATTGATTGATTTTTGTTCCTCAGCAGCTTGCCAAGTACTTCTAGTACTGTAAGTGCTGTTCCTCAGGGACACTTCAAAGTCAGTTCCAACTTAGTTTCTCTAAGTCCTTTGCCTGAAATGTGTGGTGACTTCAGCAATAGGCACATACCTTCAAATTTTTGGAAGTAAGCAAGGGCAATGGAAATAGGCTATATTATCTTGGGGGGTTTCTCGGATGCCCCTGACCAACAATTCAAAGGTTTCTCATGCTTTGTACTGGGATTTATTGTTATACAAACAGTATGCTATTTTGGGTAGCTTAATCACCCCTTATTGTGTAACTTCATTAGAATATATTATATATGTTACAGGTATGTTAGGTGAAAATAAAATGATTTATTATCACTTTTTCAAACATCCTTGGTATTGATAAAGAACTACAGGCAACTAATGAATTGCTGAGATAATGATACTGTCTTTCCCAAGAACGACTCCCCTAAATGGTTTCCCAGTAACAAACGGTCAGCCTTAAAACAGATGAACATCACTAAATGGACTCAGTAGGATGCATATATATATGCAATAATAATAATAATAATGGAAAGAAAGAAAACAAGAAAGATAATACACCAAAGTAGACAGAAGACTTGGAAGTAGAAGGAAGGGAGCAGGGAGAGGGAAAGCAGGATATGAAAGCAGGGATTATGAGGCTCAAAGCAAGTTATACACTTCAAAACAAATTCATTAGTTTGTAGAACTGATAAATGCCAATAAAATAAAAAATTTTTTGAATGATCTGAATATGAGTTCTTTAAAGAGGAAATACAAATGACTGAGAAATACTATTTTAAATGCTCACCATCCTTGACCATCAGGTAAATGCAATTACAATACTTTGGGATTTCATCTTACTCCAGTCAAAATGGCTAAGATTAAAAAAAAAAAAAGATGACAGCGATTGGTGCAGATGTGCGTGGAGTGGAAAACTTATTTACTACTGGTGGAAATGTAAATGGCTATAGCCAATGTAATCAGGAGGGAGAGTTCTCAAAAAGCCAGAAATAGATCTACCATATGATTCAATTATACCATGCTTGAGCATATGTCCAAAGGACTCTATGTCCTGACAGCAAGATTCTTGTGTATCATGTTTATTGTTGCCCTATTCACAATATCTAGGGAATGGAAACAGCCAAGATGCCCACTGATAATTGTGTGGATATTGAAAATGTAGTGATATACATAACAGAATGGTACTCAGGTGTGAATAAAAATGAAATTATAAAACTCACAGGTAAGTGGATGGAGTTGGAAATAATTATTGTGAGTGAAGTATCCCAGACCCAGAAAGACAAATATCACATTTTCCCTCAGCAGAGGAGCTTCATCTGTCAGTAGATGGAGATTAACATATAGGCCCACAAACTGGTCAATGTACACAGTGAGACTCGGAAGTACTCATCCCTAGTGGGACATCTAAATGACACTACTCCTCTATGGTTCAGGGGTTCTCCTGGAAGAGGAGCAGAGAGATTAGAGGAGCCAGAGTGGTGGATGACTACAAGAAAGTGGTTTTCCAGACAACAGGGCAGTTGCATACATGACTCAACAATTGTGACAGAAATAGAAGCCAAGTCAAACAAAATCCCTGCATCGAGAAGGGTGATGGGCGCCTTCCCTTCACTGGGGTGCTCTGCACAACCGAGCATGACTAGAAGAGGGAGAATGAGCTCTTTTTATGGGTGTGGCTTCTGCTCCCTTAACCACACTCCAGGGGAGAGTTCACACCTAAGAGTATATGGTTTGTTTTTGTTAGGTATTAGTAGTTCTTCGAGGATCTACAGAGGTGGTGAGGAAAATATGACCAAAATATCATGTATGAAAGTCTCAAAGCACTAATAAAATATTATTTAAACATTTTTAAGAAAAGGAGTTTGAGGATGTGAGTAATAAGTTTTAGCATATACTGCTAATGAGTGTATAAATTAGCATAACTTATTTTGAGGGAAAATTGGAATATTCATTGAAAATTTAAATAAATTAATATAATTATTAAAATTATGCCACCTGTAATTGGTTTTCATAGTTTTATATATATACACATATATATATTTTAGAAATATAGCATATATAAAGAAATAAATAAGAATATATATTACAAAATATTCTAAAATAATTAAGAAGTAGAAAATTAGTAAATACCTAACAACTGGTTTGTAGTTAGGTAATTTATAAAAATCTACATTATGGATTATTAGGAAGAAATTAAAAATAATATTATAAGGTGAATTGGGAAATATAATAAATATAACATAATAATATGTTATAGGTAAAGTAGGAAAACTCTGAACAGCTTCTAAAATATGCTCTTATTTGTATCAAAAGATGACATACACATGTATGTATATATTTTATATAAACATATGCATAGATAGGTATCATTCTCCTGAAAGGGCTAGGAAGATGGGTCAGTGGATAAAGGACTTACTATATAAGCCAGAGGACTTGAATTTGGATCCCAAGAAGCTATGTTAATCACACATTAGTCCCTGTGCTCCTATGGGAACTTGGGAGGTGGAGATAAAAGAACCCCAGAAACTTTTGGGTCATCTAGCCTTGCAAATGTACCTGTGAACGACAGAGGTTGTTCTCTGACTTTCATATTTTGCGCAATGGCATGTGCACATACCCACACAAATACACACAGACACTCACTCACTCACTCACTCACTCACTCACTCACTCACTCACTCACGGAAATTCCATCTAAAAATAAGTAATTCTCATAGGAATTGCTTTTAGGGAGGCTAATACACAAACAACCCCCAACTGATCAACTTTTAGGGAATGTTCTGAGGCTAGTAGATACTTGAGAGATTTCCAAAGGAATATAACAAATTGAGATGTTAGATCACAGAAAATAGGGCATCAAAGGCATAGTTAGCTGTAGCATCACTAACAGGCTGAAGTTGATATTTTACTTCCAATTGGAGTCCCCAGGTCCTCATTCTATCTGTTAAGTGGTCTGTCTACCTATATCTTTCACTACATCTCTACAGTCATCTGAGTGCAACCCCATCACCTGCTTTGTGATGTAAGAATTCTTACTTTGGTTTTCCTCCACTTAAATATCCATTTTCCCTTCACATCTGCCGGCAGAGGGTTCTTGTGCCTTGGCAGGATCTTCTTTTTCTAACCATCTGCTCTCTCTACTGGGGAGCATTTTCACCCATTTGTTCAACAGTTATGAACACTAATCACTCCTAAATTTAGGTTTTTACCCCAACTTTTCCAGTAGGAAACTCAACATGTCCCAAAGCAGACTTACTGAATTTGTCCAAGAGCTTTTACTCCAATATGTCTCATTTTGGTAATGCCATCACGTTGGTGTCAGTGGATCAAGCTAAAGATATCACAGACTTTTCTTTTTCTCCACAGTGGCTAGACATGGTTTACCAATGCTTTCAAGGTTTCCAAGTCTGTTTGCTCTCTCCATTGCTACTGCACTGTATACGTTCTACACTTTGTCATCCCTGGCTGGGGTATGTTCATCCGTGTAGCTCTTCTTTTGCAGGTCTATGTTATTAGCACCATCTTCTGATATGGTAGTACAGCCTTTGGTAAGAATTCTCTAAGGAGTTTGAAGGCCGTCGGGTGTGCATACTAGTCCGTCCTGAATTCAAACAATGTTTCCAATCTTGTGACTGCATTTTGCACATTTCCTACCTTTCACTGCAATGAAACTCTATTTTCAAACAGTGCCAAGTTTCCCCCACACTTCAGTGTCTCTGCCAATGCAATTTCCTCAGCACAGAGCATGCCTCTCCCCCTCCCATCTGGCCAGCTCTGATTGCCTTTTTCATTCAATCTTACAAACTCATCTCTTGCGTGCGATCTGTGTTCTCTGTCCTTAAGCTGAATTAAGTTGACTGCTCATCTGTGTTCTCATCATACTTTAAATACATATGTAGCAGCATAATATAATGTACCTCTGGGTATACCTGCTTCAATAGCTAAATTGAACATCAGAGGTCTTTGAATCCTCTGATACTCGAACAAAATCAGTAGGCTGACTGAATAGAGAGAAAACCTTCCAGGGCTTTACCTTATACCATCAAAGGTCGACTAGCAATGTAACAACATTTTCAAATCACCAAAGTCTTCTCCGATACCACTTTCTTTATTTTTCAAACTCCACAAATGTTTTTCTGCTTCATCTGGGCCAGAAATGCCATGTGTTGATATTTATGTTGATATTTCTGATATATTTATGTTGATATTCCTGAACTTGTGTTTGTAGCGTCACTCCTTCTCAAAGAAGAAGATTTCAGAAAAGGGGATCTCTCTTCTTACCTGTGCTTTATGTTGATTTTATACTAATTGTGTATGCTATTAAATCCACACTATATTTTGAGACAATGTCTTCTATATCTGAAATTGATCTTAAACTTGCTATGTAGTTGAGGATGGTCTTGTATTCCCGATCACCATGCCTTCATCTTCTGAGTCCTAAGATTACAGGAGTGTACCACTTTCCCTAATTTTAAAGTTATGCTATTTGTATGGCATGACTGCTCTCATACAAATACACAATAGGTCCAACTATGCAAACTGCCATTATTCAAATTTACCTGTTGAGATGTCAGTTTCACATAGTTCAACCTTATTTCATCTTTTTAAAACTATTAATTTACTATTTATCATTTTGTTACTATTTTCCTTACATATATACTTATTATCAGGGTGAGTCTATGCAGATAATACATAAGTCATTGTCAAAGGGAGGTATGTGAATAGCATTGAGTGGTACCTAACATAGGACAACTACATTCACGTAAAACCTGAGAGAGCCTGGGAAGTAATTCTAGACACAAAAGAACAGAGTTAATCATGGCTTCTTGAGAGCAGTGTTTTCTTGGGTGGGCACTGTTGCTAGAGGCAAGTGTGTCTCGTTTAAGAGAGGTTTCCTGACTCTTTAGCTTTAGTTGCCAAAACCTTGTAGCCTTTTTAAGAGACCCCGCCACCAAACACTTAAATAGTGTTTATGAATAGCTAACAGCATGCTTCTTGGTGGTGGCAGGGACCTTGAAACTCAATAGAGTTGTGGCAATAAACATGGCTCCTGTCAGTACTTCCACCTTGAAGATAGACTCTCGGAAAGCTAAGGAATGGGGTGGATCCAGCCATCAAAGTCACGGCTTTAATCCTAGCCATATTGCTTAGCAAATTAATGACTCATGTGTCAGAAAAAGAGAGATATACAGTAAAGATAGATTCAGATGAAAAGAAATCTATAAATGGTTTGCAGTGTGTTTAAAAATATATGTAGGCTTCGGAGAGAAAAGAAAAGGGATTAAGTTCTTAAAAAAAAAGAAAGTGATTGGGTGTGGTGGCATACATCTTTAATCCCAGTACTTGGGAGGCAGAGGCAGGCAGATGTCTATGAGTTTAAGGACAGCCTGGTCTACAGAGTGAACCAATGATATACAGAGAAACCCTCTCTCAAAAAACCAAAAAAGTAAAAATTAAAAAAAAGTTTAAAATAAAGCCATGTAAAGATGGAAAATACACAGAGAATCTGGATATTGTATGTTACTGCCTTGACTTCAAAATTGAAATCAAAAGATATGTTACTTTGGAGAAGAGGTTTTGTTTTTGTTTTCATAGTAGATTCAGCCTCTCATTAAGAAAAATCAGGTGTGATCAAGGAAGACCCCCTGAAAAATCTCCAATAAGAGCCCAGATGACTCAACATTTCAGAGCACCTCTGTTGCAGTTTCCTCTGAGTTCTACATCTAGAACAGCCTGAAAACTGCTGACTGAGATGATCCAGCCACACAAAATATTTCAATCAGGACTTGACCATGATCCTAAATTTTCTCTAGGTTTCCATAAGATTATCAGTGCCTCCAATCAGCAAGAAGTAGCCTAGAAAACTATGCCCACATTGCACCCAAAATGGATTATGGATGCTTGGCTTTGTTTAGAGCATTGGTTTCAAGTTGCTATGGATAATGGTCAGGGAAAAAAGCTAAACAAAGGAAATTAGATTCAGAGTTATTATTTTAAAAAGAAAATAAAAAGAAAGTACTGTGGGACAGTACTTATACCTTGTAAACATTTGTCATTTGTATTA
The DNA here is from genome assembly GCF_014885135.2 of Alexandromys fortis. Lineage (NCBI taxonomy): Eukaryota > Metazoa > Chordata > Mammalia > Rodentia > Cricetidae > Alexandromys > Alexandromys fortis. The sequence continues at coordinate 1,218,479 of NW_026068085.1, forward strand.
GTTTAATAAAATGCTTGTTGATCAGGCAGTAAGTTGCCAGGCATGGCAACCAGAACAGGAGAATTCTAGCAAGAGGAAAGGCTCAGTCTGCAGTTGTCACCCAGATGCAGAGGAAGCAAGATGAGAATGCCTCACTGATAAAAAGTACCAAGCCATGTGGATAACACAGACAAGACTTATGCATTAATTTAAGATGTAAGAATTAGTTAATAAGAAGCCTAAGCATGGGAGCTTACTAATGATTGACCAGTGTGTAAAACCTAGTTTCTCTGGGGTGGCTGTGAGGCACCTAGAGTGGTTCCACTGAGATTAGCTAACTCCCCTTCCTGTGAAAGACATAAAAAGAACTTGCCAAGGCTCCTGATTATAGCAGTACTTGGTGCTCTGCCAGCAGGGTGAGCACAGCCCACAGGATCCCAGATTTACTCTACTTGTGCCTGTGCCTATCCTTTATTTACTGCTTTGGGCCCCAGTCCGGTTAACTCCCAAGGCATCTAGGAAACTACACTAAATCAATAAAACATTGGAAGGGCAAGGTGTAGTTCTAGCTTTTACATCCAATGCTAAGAAATTACTTCCTTTGGATTGCTGATAGGCTACCTGCTGGTCCTCACCTCTCCTTCTGCTCCCTCCAGTCCCAATCCCCCAGCCTCATCTCCAGCTCTGTAGTAGAACATCTGCTGAGTCTCCCTTTCCTCTCTGACTCCATCCCCAAAGGATCCAAATATCTTCTCCAACATTCATTCCCCAACTCATCCCAATATCAACACCAGCAGGTTTTCTCTGGGAACACCCTAGCTGAGCAGGCCAGGGAAAAGGATGAGCTAAGGAAGACCTTCATTGCTCCCTCTTCTCCTCCACACTCAATCTCTGCAACAGAACATCAGCTGTGACAGCCTTCACTTGCCCTCTGCCCACATCTCCTGTAGATCCCACAGACCTTTATTCCAACCTCTAAACCACACAGGCCACTAATGGCCAGACCACTCTTGCCAGGGAAGCAGGGAGGCAGTCTGTAGCACTTTCTCTCATTTTAAATACCACCAAACTCAGCACAATTGCCTACTGATGAAAACAACAGTACTGACAACTGGGTTTGTCATACACAAACAGAAACTGGGAGGTTCCTTAGAGCGAAGGCATGGGCTAAAATAAAACTCAGAGCAGCCAGTAGCTGCAGTTCCAAATCAAAGGGGAGTCTCTATGTTATAGTTTAGGGGAAAGGACTGTTATCTTCTTACCTATTCAGCCACACTGGCCTGGAGTCCTTAGAAGTCCTTGTAGACTGGAGATTCCCTGATGAATACATGCTAGCTTCACAGTAACCAGTCTTTTCTCAGAGAGTTCCCACTCATATATTTTAATTATTTCTTTTATGTTGAGGTTATCATTTAATTACATTATTTCCCCTTCCCTTTCTTCCCTTCAAACTTTCCCATATATCCCTCTTTGCTTTCTTTCAGATTCTTTTTCTTACTAATAGTTGTTACATGCACATACATATTTCTAAATAGGTAACTACAACCTGCTTAGTCTGTAAATATTACTTGTGTGTATATTTTTCAGGGCTAGCCATTAGTTATTGGATAAGCAGCTGGTGTGATCTTCCCTGGGGACGACCATTTCTTCTGCTTTCAGCAGCCCTTATGTCCCATTCATATTTTACTTGTGTCTCCCGAGGAATGAATTGTTCTCAGAATGGCATTTCAGATATTCTTGTAAAGGGACACTTGCTCATCTCAAGCTCATTGCAGGTCATCCATTCATCTCCTAAAGTCAATAGTACAGTGTTATGTGCCAAGTGAGTTCTCAATGCATCCTGCTTAATAAACAAAGCATAGAATTGTCCAAATTGTCACTTCTTTATTCCCCTTTTCCTTATCAACAAATACTGATTAAGCTTTTCTCAAATGAAAAATATCCTAGGTTGCATTTCCTATGTTAAGACAACATAGACATGGCTAATTCCCTTAAAGATGCTATAGTTTACTGTTGCAAATTAATCTTTTAACTAAGGACTTATATATAATAAGTGTGATAATTATTCTTAACTGTCAGTTTGACTATAACTGGATTAAACTATAATCCAGAAATGGAGGACAAAGTTGCAATCCGGATCTTGAGGCAGGAAGACAACATACCTTTGATCTGAATCTTGAGGATGGCTGACATGTGCTTTTAAACTAGACCCTGAGGCTGGAAATCATATCTTTAATCTCGGCCACACCTTCCTGCAGAAGCCTGTATATGGACAATGGAAGAGGGAAGGGTTAGTTTGTTCTTTGCCTGCTTGTCCTCAGCCATTTCAGCTGAACACCAGCCTCGTGGGACTGAGCAGCTACTAGATTCTTGAACTATTTATTCACAATTAACCATTGTTGTACTGTAATTCCAATAATATTATATATATATTAATTATCATTGCCATATATGTATATATACATACACATATACATAGATAGATAAAGATGTAGATATAGATGGATTCATTCCATAAATGTGACTCTAGAGAACCCTAATACAATAAGCATTGTCTTTTCTTTCCTTTTTACTCTCTTTATCCATTTTTAATCAATGTCTAGAAGTGACAAATAAATGAGAAGAAATAAACATAAATGTTTCTTTAATATAATTTCTTTACTTGCCTTTAATTAGATCAAGAAGTTTAAAAAAACTCATCTCTGATGTGTTAAAAATATGCAAACCTATGATAATGCAGAACTTAAATTTAAAAAACACTATGTTGTTTACACATTAATTATAATTTAAATGGAATTCTTGCCATTAAAATTATAATGTTTGTGAACAATGAGAAGAGTTAGAAAAGATCAAGATTATAGTCAGGAATATAGCTCTGTGGTAGAGTATTTACCTAGTTTGTGTGGGGCCCTGGGTTTAATCCTAGTACTGAAAGAAAAATAAAAATAAATAATAAATTTAAAAATACAAAGAACAGGATTATGTTCATAAAAGACATAGGCAGAAGAGAATGAGGGGCTTACTTTGATGTAACTTCAAAGTGATTCTTGAAATGAATACAGGGAAGGATATTATTGTTCATATAAAGTAGTATAGTTGATACAAAATACAAATATATGCCAGAAAAACATATGGTGTGCCTGTTATTGAGCCAATTTGAGTCCATACCTAGAAGCAGTAAGGCTCACCTAAAGAAAAAAAGATTACTTTGGGATTTATAAGAACTCGGAATCTTCATGTACCATGCCATGCGGGGAACATAAAGAATGATTTCCACGTGCTAAAATAGTTGCATATATCCCTGAATGGGGTCATGGTGTTTTGGGGTGGGGTACTTTTGGATACTTTATCAACATGAGATAGCTGTGATTGTCTGTATCATTAGAAACTCTTGGGTGGCTTTGAAGGTGCTCTTTGTGTCATATCAAAAAAGTAGCAACTACATTTGTGAGCAATACATTAATTTAAGCAGGCTCAGTAAAAGAGAAAAGATTATTCATTGAAAATTGTCTTATAATTTATTTTTATTCTCTCATTTCAACACAACACGTATTGAAGGCACATGTTCCAGGTGTTGAGCCCATTAGTGATGGGAGGTGAACTCTGTGAAGCAGCATGCAGATTAGGGAGATCTCTATGATTGCAGCCCTACATGAATGCTGGAGCAAAGCTGACCAGCTTTGGGTCTTCTGCACGTTGCAGCGAGAAAGCCAGCTCAGTCCAAGATACACAAAAACTCACTGGCTGAGATCTCAGACGACAGAGCAAGCATAATGGGATCATTGTCTTCAGTTTCCTAAAGCATCTTTGGGGTTGGCACCATTTTCAGAAAATGTCTCCCTTGGGAAAGGAGAGGGCTCTTGAACTGCACCCTCCCATGAATCAAAGCCTAGACATATGGTATTATTGGATGGCTGGGATCATGTGCCATTTCTGAACCAATAGCAGAAGGCACTGGCAATTGGTTCACACTCCAGATCACACACTTTCACCTTGGGTACATAGGTGTGGACTGAGAGATGCCCTGAAGTAAGTAAGTAATAATGTTGCTTCTAAAGGGGTGATATTAGACTGCCCAAACAGTACACCAGATTCAACAGAAATCTTTGAACACACTGGAGAAGATGTGTTTGCCTAGCCATTTTCAAATGGAAACTTAAAACGTTGAAAGGAGAGTAGGAAGAAACACAGATAGGAAATAAAAAAAAAACTTCTTAGTTACTGGATAATTGTTGGAACACAGTGTGTTTTCCATGTTGGTCATCAGAAAAGCTCCCTACCCCAGGAAGAGGCTTCTGAAATGGTTCTCAGCAGAAGACTGTTGCATCTCCCAACAGCAGCACTGTTTTTTCTCATCCCTGAGACAAACTTTTTCAACTCTGTGTTATCCTGTTCTAAAGTATAATCTTGTCATTTCAAGAAATGACAGACTTTCTGAACTGAAATTATTGGCAGGAAGAATATGGCTACTGTATTTTTACTATGTTTATGTTTATGTAATAGCAATGTTTTCCTTACATGTGAGGCTTGGCACACAGTTGGTACTAAATGTTGGTTGAGTAATTGCGTGAATGGGTATCTGGATGAAAAAAAATACTACAGCAACACGTTAATGGGTAATAGATGAGATTCCTGTGGTCATGTAATGCCAATTTAGAAGACATCACTAAGCATTGTCTATGACAAGTTGTTTGTCTATGGGCTCCTGTGGGGCCACCACTCTCTCTCAGGTAGCCCTCTGAGGCTCATCAGTAGGATCATTTACAGAGCTTGCATTGTGTGCAATGAAACCCAACCTGGCAGCCACCAAGCCCTCAGATTTTCAGTGTAAAACAAAGTGCAGCTTCCCCCACAGAGCGTCCTGATTAAACAAATTAACCATGGCATTGCTTGCAAATACACACGCTAGCGTGCAGGAAATGAACAGATACAATAGCCAAGTCTGTATTTAATTTTAATTAAATTTCATTCTGTAGCTCAATTAATCCACATCTCCAAATGTCAGCAGGACTTAGGCAAATGGAATGACATCTGCTGCACTGCACAGGACTATAAAACCTTCACTGCAGCTAGGTCTCTGGAAGCACACCAGGAAAAATGAAATATCTTTGTTAAGTCTGTAACAAAGTATAGAAGCTTAACTCAGAGTCTAATGAAAGAACACAAACTAAGGAAGAAAATTGGACTAAGAACGTGAGTGGTTATTGGCATGGCAAACAGTGCTCAATACCCTGCCTTGTGTTATTTACTATGACCACACTGGATTCAAAATTATATAGATTAGTTTTCTTTCTTTTAAGGAACCCAAACTTTCTTTCTGTGGTAGGAGAATTGGTGGATGAGGGGTTTATCATTCCACATGGAATATGGAAACAACCACATCAGCCATGCAAGGTCATTTGATACAAGAAGAAGCCAGGATGTGACTTGTAGTATGAGTAATGACAAGCTTTCATGAATAATTCTGTTCTGTTACTTACAATATCAGATTAGGGGATTATTTTAAAATAAAAACTCAGACATTATTAATTGGAAAGATGGGGTTCTCTCCTGACAATAACTGGCTTGAGGAAATATCTGTGTGATGATTTTAGAAAATATCAATGTGCTCATCAGTGTTAGAGGATAAGAATCAGTGAATCTTCGTAACATAAACCCATTTACTTTGATACAATAAAAATCATATAAAGTATCTTTTCTAGGGAGAACAAAAATGTAAAGAATATATTACAATAAAATACAATTTATTTCTTTAACAGGCAGAGAAGCCCAAAGAATTAGGCAAGCTCTGGAGGAATGGCAAAAGGCTGAAGGTTGGTGTTAAAACAAGAGTAGTATTGTAGCTAATAAATTACTGGGGAAACCCAAAACAACAGCAATAACAAGAGAGAGAGAGAGAGAGAGAGAGAGAGAGAGAGAGAGAGAGAGAGAGAATGCACATGTGAGAGAGAATATGTTTCTCAATTCAGAGTTTTTTTTTCCTTTTTTAAATTTTATCTACTCTGGAAATTAAACCTCTGATACCCTATCAGCATTTGAAATTGTGGAACTGAAACCTTATCTAATACCAATGTGCATGGAGGAACAATGAGTTTCTAACCATATTAATCCTGCCTTCTGAGAAGTCCAACCAAGAGTGTTAGGTTGTTTCCTTGTAGCTGTTGTAAAAATGCCCTGGCAAAAACAACTGAAGAGAGAAAGAATTTATTTGGCTCACAGTTCCAGATTACAGTCTGTCCCTGTAGGTAGGCTGAGCTGGCATGAACTGGAAGCATCCATACACATCACATTTCCAATCAAGAGTAGATGGCAAGGACATGGGCATGCAAGTGATCAGTTCACTTCCTCTACACTTACAAGCCACAGGACAGCCTATTCTCAATACCACTCACTGAGACTTTCTTCCAGGCACTTCTAGATCACGTGAACTTGACAATTAACATGAACCATTACTCCTAGCCTACTGAAGTTGAATCAGGATCCTGTAATGTATCACCAATTTAGTCAGGATTAAAGCAACAGTCTAGTTAAAGAATAAAACATAGTATGTTATTAATAATTCAAATGTGCCAATGAAGGAATTGAAGTTGTGAGAGTTTTAATTGAGTTCACAAGTTAGTTACTCCTAAGAAATTCTTTCTATGTAACGAGAAACACTCTGCTTGTAACAATTTATACTTTGTTTACCTTGTTAGAAGGGTTCCATTTAGAAAGTTAAGTCTAGAAATTTGAAATGTGCAATTGTAGCTACTAAGTATTAACTACATTTCTCAAAGGTCCCAGAAGGAGATCTAACTCTGATGCTGTGTGGTAAAATCAAATCATCCTGAGTGATAGTGATAACATAGACCCAGAAAGACAAACAGGGTATGTACTCACTCATAAGTGGATATTAGACATACAGCAAAAGATAACCAGCGTATCCATGACCACAGAGAAGCTAGGTAACAAGGAGAACCCTTGGGAAGGGGAAATAGACAAGATCTGAGAAAACTGGGAGCATGGGGTGGGTGGTGAAAAGAACAACAGAAGGGGAAGAGGAAGGGAGACTGGGAAGGGGGAATAAAACATGAGGGAACAAGATGGCCAAGATGGGCAAAGGATGGAGAGGGAGAGCAAGGAAAGAGGCATCTTGATTGAGGGAGCCATTATGAGGCAAACGAGAAACCTGACACTAGGGAAATTCACAGGAATCCACAAGAATGAACCCAGCTAAGATCCTAAGCATTAGTAGAGAGGGTGCTTAAACTGGCCTTCCCCTGTAATCAGATGGACCTGATGACTACCTTAATTGTCATCATAGAATGATCATCCAGCAAATGAAGAAAGCAGATGCAGAGATTCATAGTTATGCACTGGGTTGAGACTCCGGAGACCAGTTCAAGAGTGGGAGGAGTGATAATATGAGCAATGGAGTCAAGACCATGATGGGGAAACCCACAGAAACACCTGACCCGAACTAGTGGGAGCACACTGATTCTGGACTGACAGTGGGGGAACCTGCATAAGATCAAACTAGACCCTCTGAATGTGGGTGGCAATTATGTGGCTGGGGCATTCTGTGGGGCCACTGGCAGAGGGACAAGGACTTATCCCTAGTGCTTGAACTGGCTTTTTGAATCCCATTCTCTTTGGAGGTATAACTTGCTCGGCATAGATATGGGTGTGTGTGTGTGTGTGTGTGTCTTGGTCCTGTCTCAAAGTGATATGCCAGACTTTGTTGACTCCCTATGGAAAGCCTTACCCTCTCTGAGGAGTGGACAGGGGTGGGGTAGGGGGAAGATAGAAAAATTAAGAGCAGGGAGGGAGTGGGAATGTGATTAGTATGTAAAATGAGAAAAGATTTTTTCTTTTTTATTTCATTTTAATTTTTAGTTTTTTAAAAAGAAAACAATCTTTTTTTCATTACACATATTTATCCAAGTTCCCACACCCTCCCCTCCTCCCATTCTTTCTACTTCCTCCCTCCCTCCCTCCACTCCATAGAGAAGGTAAGGCACCTTGCTTTGGGGAAGGTCTAAGGCCATCCCTATTGTATCTAGGCTGAACAAGGTAACCATCTAAAGAGAATAGGATCCCAAAAGGCCAGTAAAGGCAGTAGGGATAAATCCTAGTGTCACTGCCAGTGGAAAAACAAAAAAACCCAGGAGAGCCAAAACAATCCTATACAATAAAGAAACTTCTGGAGGCATCACCATCCCTGATATCAAACTCTATTACAGAGCTACCATAATGAAAATAGCTTGGTGTTAGCATAAACACAGAGAGGTTGACCAATGGAATCAAGTTAAAGACCAGAATATTAATCCACACACCTATGAACACCTGATTTTTGTTAAAGAAGCTAAAATACAATGGAAAAAAGAAAGCATCTTCAACAAATGCTGCTGGCATAACTGGATGTCAACATGTCGAAGAATGAGAATAGATCCACATCTATCCCCATACACAAAACTCAAATCCAAATGCATTAAAGACCTCAATATAAATCTGACCACACTGAACATAATAGAAGAGAAAGTGTAAAGTAGCCTTCAAGACCATCCCTATTGGGATGGACACAGGAGACCACTTCCTAAATATAACACCAGTAGTACAGACAATGAGAGCAACAATAAATAAATGGAACCTCCTGAAACGGAGAAGCTTTTGTAAAGCAAAAGACACAGAATTTAAGACAAAAAGACAGCTAACTGAATGGGAAAAGATCTTCACCAACCCACACTAGACAGAAGACTGATATCCAAAATATATAAAAAACTCAAGAATTTTGAAATCAAAATTCCAAATAATCCAATTAAAAAATGGGGTACAGAACTAAACAGAGTATTCTCAACAGAAGGATCTCAAATGGCTGAAAGACACTTAAGGAAATGTTCAACACCCTTAGCCCTCAGGGAAATGCAAATCAAAACAACTCTGAGATACCATCTTACACCTGACAGAATAACTACAATCAAAACCACCTACAATAGCTTTTGCTGGAGAGGATGTGGAATAAGGGGAACACTCATCCATTGCTGGTGGGAACACAAACTTGTATAACTACTTTAGAAATCAGTCCAGCTGTTTCTCAGAAAATTGAGAAAAGATTTTTTTTCAAATAAAAAAAGATTTTAAATTATGGTTGGTACTAACTTGGATTTCTTAGTTGAGGTTTTTCTTGATGTCAAGAGCTCCAAGTCAGAGCTATACCAGAATTCCATATACCACTGTAGGTCTAAAAGGCAGGAAGCTTCTATTTATGCATTACTATTGTTAGAAATAACTTCTGTCTTGTGTGAAGACCATTTAAATGTGAACCTGGATAGACTATGAAGTAAAATTGTATATCTTTAGATGCAGAAACTGTTTATGCATAATTAAATTAACATTCCATATTTTCTCTATTATCTAATTCATTCCCTCAACTTTAAGATATTTTCCTCACACATATGGGTCTCTGATAGAAAGTGATTATTACTCCATCCCTCACCCTTAGTTTTCTTTAAGGTTGGATCGTCATAGTCACATAACACAAGGATCTATCTTATTAGAGTCCTTTTCTAATGAAATATAAACCCTTCAGCTTAACTGACTTAAAGAGTAAGTTTAGTAAAGCATCAATATTTAGATAAAGATCACAAAGTATGAATTGGTAACAGACACTAATAATAATTAACCAATCTTCTAGACATTCACTATTTTAAGTTCTACTCATACATTACATGTTGTGTTAGACTAAAAAAACCTGCCTAGCTGATATGAAAAATTAACATAAACAACAAAATTAAGATCAGGAAGTTTTGTTAGAAAAAGCAGAAATTAGAGGTTTAAAATTATCATTCTAGACAATCTGTTAAATTCAAAGGATAATGTAAGAGGGACTGGCACAACCTGCAAATTTCTATGATAAGAGTGCAGCTTATAAAGACATTAGTAGGAATACACAATCACTTCCATCCATCAGATTGCATTCCTTCATCTTTCCCATCTTCTTTTAGCCCATTCTGTTAACTAGCCTTGCTCCACCATATACTTAACTGCTTTTGTTCTACCTCATCTTTTCTTACCTTCATTCCTTCTTCTCTTTCTTTCTTTCTTTCTTTCTTTCTTTCTTTCTTTCTTTTTTTCTTTCTTTCTTTCTTTCTTTCCTTCTATAACTTACAAATGTACATTCCTTTCCAGTCATTGTGCTGGATGTCAAAAGGAGGTAATTAGGACCAAGTATCTATCACTAAGAGCTTTTTGCTATCTATAGGAAGGTTAAACAATCGGTATACATGCACATGATGGCTGTACTGAGAGTAACTGAAAGCCAAAATTCAGGACACCTGAAACCAGCAGCTTCACTGGATAGGGGATTCCTGGAAGGTATCTTAAGAATGAATAGAATTATCAAAGAAGAAAGGAATGGAGGACATTTAAGGCAGCTACAAAAATATGAACAGAGACCCAGCAGTTGGAAAGCATCAAAGATATCCATTCAAAAAAAATCACTGTGGTAGCCAGGGGAATGACAGATTAGCTTTATATTTCAGAAGGATCACACTAGCAGCAGAGTGGTAAGTGTATTTAAAAATAATGAAACTGGAGTTTGTAAAGCCAGTTGGGGCATTTTTTTCCTGCTGGATTCTGGGTGAGGAATGATTGGTGACTATAGAGATAACAACATATCTGGTAGACCCACAACCAAGTCCTGGGTTTCTTCATACTTAATCTAGAGATATCTCTAATATACTAGAAGTAAAATATCTATAGTAAAAACAAATACATTTTTCTTTTGGCTCTATTAATTACATGTAGATTTAAAAAAAATATTTTGTTCTTAGACCACCATTTTGAACTCTGGGAACTCCTTGGGCTTTTTTTTTTCTGTCTCTAAAAAATTTTTTATATGACATAGTTCGTTCATATTCTTCCCTTTTCCACAACTCTTTCATGTTCTTTCTCTCTTAAAAATGACAACAACCAAAAGTAAAAGTAGAACAAAAGGTGAAAATCAAGAGAACAAAAAACTCAATAAGGAAAAAAAATACCAAAAGAATATAAAACAAATAGTCCCCAGAAAACATGGAGTCCATCTTGGTTCTGGTCAACCATTCCTAGGCATGGAGTGTAGTTATGATGGAAGATATCCAGTGACACTCCATAGGAGGAAACAAGTCTTCTCTTCAGGGATCAATTCCCTTTAAATCTATCCTGATGCACTCATCTTCTGTGTATGGAGATGAGTCATTGGTAGCAGACACTGCTAATAATTCATCAATCTTCTAGACATTCACTATTTTTAAGTTCTACTTACACATTACATGGTGTATAATACTCAAAAAACTGCCTAGTTGTTATTAAAAATTCATATAAACAACAAAATTAAGATCAGAAAGTTTTTGTTAGAAAAAGCAAAAATTTGCATGCTTTTCTCAACACCTTGATGCTATTGCATTATTTTTTTATTTTTATTGAGCTCTACATTTTTCTCTGCTCCCTCCCCTATCTCTCCCTTCTGCTTCAACCCTCCTCCAAGGTCTCCATGCTCCCAATTTACTCAGGACATTTTGTCTTTTTCTACTTCCCATGTAGATTAGATCCACATATGTCTCTCTTAGTGTCCTCATTATTGTGTTTAAGTTCTCTGGGATTGTGATTTTTGGGCTGGTTTTCTTTGCTTTATGTTTAAAAACCACTTATGAGTGCGTACATGTGATAATTGTCTTTCTGGGTCTATGTTATCTCACTAAAAATGATGTTTTCTAGCTCCATCCATTTGCCTGCAAAATTCAAGATGTAGTTATTTTTTTCTGCTATGTAGGACTCCATTGTGTAAAAGTGCCACATTTTACTTATCCATTCTTCGATCGAAGGGCATTTAGGTTGTTTCCTGTTTCTGGCTATGACTAACAAAGATGCTATGAACATAGTTGAACACATGTCCTTGTGGCATGAATGAGCATCCTTTGGATATATACCCAAAAGTGATGTTACTGGGTCTTAACAAAGGTTGTTTCCTAATTTTTTGAGTAACTATCACACTGACATCCAAAGGAATTGTACCAATCCACATTCCACCAGCAATGCTGAAGTGTTCCCTTTTCCACACAACCTCTCCAGCATAAGTTGTCATAAGTGTTTTTGATCTTGGCCATTATTACAGGTGTAAGATGGAATCTCAGAGTTGTTTTGATTTGCATTTCTCTGATGACAAAGGATGTTGAACATTTCCCTAAGTGCCATTTTAGATTCCTCTGTTGAGAGTTCTCTATTTATGTCTGTATTCTATTTTTTTATTGGATTATATGTTCTTCTGGTGACCGTATATTTTGGAGATCAGACCTCTGTCTGATGTGGGGTTAGTGAAGATCTTTTTTTTGTTTTGTTTTGTAGGCTGTCGTTTTGTCTTGTTGACCATGTCCTTTGCTTTACAGAAGCTTTATAGTTTCAAGAGAGCCCATTTATTAATTGTTTCTCTTAGTGTCTAAGCTGCTGGTGTTATATTTAGGAAGTGGGAAAACATCAAATGGAAAAAGAAAGTATATTTAACTAATGGTGCTGGTGTAACTGGATACGTAGAAGAATGAACATAGATCTGTATCTATCACCATGCACAAAACTCAGATCCAGATGGATCAAAGACCTCAACATAAAGCCATCCACACTGAACCTTAAAGAAGAGAAAGCGGGAAGTACACTTGAACACATTGGCACAAGAGACCACTTCCTAAATATAACCCCAGCTATTGCTACAGAGCTTCTATTGTTGCTGATTCATTGTGTGCCTTTACATCCTGAGGTTGGTACCTTTGAAACATTTCAGGTGAAGCAGTAAGGGCATACCTGTGATATTCACATGCCAAGATGAGAAAACTTAGCATTAAATGCTAAAAAGATGTTATTGATGGTCCAGTCAGTTACCAAACACAACCAGCTGCTCCACAGCTTTGAAATTTGGAAAAGAATCCCAGTTCAAAATCAGCTACCTAATTCCAGGGCATGAGAACCTAAAACTGTATCAAGGAGAAGCACTGTCTAAGTCATGTTCAACAGCTAAGGCATCAGCAAATCAGCTGCTGTCCATACTGTACTTCTAAATATTTCCATATGCAGAATATACAGAGAAGTTAATCATGTGACAAAACAACTTCTTTGCTTTAGTATGTGTTAATAGACAGCACAACAGGCTTGTAGGAATGTGTCAGAAATTCTGTGGAACATGGGGTGTGTGGAGGAGAATGTGATATAGTAAATGTGTACCTTCTTGTTGAATTAACTATAGGGTCAAGTTTTACACACAGAGAGACACATAAACACACACACAGGTATGTGTGAGCAAGCAAGCATGCCTAAAAGAATGCTATTATTTGTATTACTTAGAGCACAGACATATAAACAATAAAATAGCAGGAAGGAAAAGCAAAAAATAAAAATTCCTTCAAATCTAATGTTTCCTCTTCAGCAACAAGAATCCTGTTGTAGTTTGTTTATCTATTTCTGTGAAGAAATACCATGACCAAAAGAAACCTGAGGGAGGAAAGGTTTTATTTGGTTTACACTTCCATATCCCAGTCCATTATTGAGAGAAGGCAGGGCAGGAGCTCAAACAGAAACCTAGAGGCAGGAACCAAAGCAAGGACCTTGGAGCAACACTGCTTAATTAACTTGCTCTCCATGGCTTGTTCAGCTTGTCTTTTATACACCCAGAACCACCTGCCCTGGGAGGTAAAATGACTACAGACTTGCCTATAGGTCAATATGAGAAAATTCTTTGTGAGGTCCTCTCTTCACGGGCAACTCTAGCGTGACATGCTGACAAACACTAAGGAACACAGACACACAGCACCATACCCTGGAAGACTTCACCTCTGATGCCCAACAAGTTCCAACAAGCCTAAGAAGTGAGAACTTCTGGTGGAATTGGCTTGGAAACTGCCAGCTTTCTAATTTCCTTGGGTAAGCTGATGTGTAGACCTGAACAGTACCTTTAGCGCATGATGTGGGAGTGATTTCTTATTAATAAAGAAACTGCTAAGCCCCTTGATAGGCCAACCCTTAGGTGGGTGGAGAAAACAGAACAGGATTGTGGGAGAAAGAAGCTGAGTCGAGAGAGTCGCCATGATTCTCCCGCTCCAGACAGACACAGGTTAAGATCCTCCCTGGTAAGCCAGCTCGTGGGCTACACAGAATATTAGAAATGGGTTAGAACAATATGTAAGAGCTAGCCAATAAGAAGCTGGAACTAGCCGGGCCAGGCAGTGTTTGAAAGAATACAGTTTCCGTGTAATTATTTCGGGCATAAGCTAGCCATGCGGGCGGCCGGGTGCCAGGGACGCAGCCCCGCCATTCATATTTCAACAAGTGCAGGGTGTCCCACCTGCACACTATCAACATCTCAGGCCAGATGACCTTTACAGTGACGGGTCACCTTGCATTGTGCATAGTAGGATGTTTGGCACTTACCATGGTTAGCCAACTACATGCAATATTAAAATCTCCTCCAGTGGCAGCCAAAAGTGTCTCCAAACAAAACTAGTGTCCACTGATAGGGAGGAGGATTATATAAGCTTTCATTAAGAACCACTGACTTGGGGACTAAGTCCCCTTAATCTGCTTTTATTGATTTTTTTTCTTGTTTTTTCAAGACAGGGTTTTACTGTATAGCCCTGGCTATGCTGGAACTCACTCTGCAGAACAGACTGGCCTTGAACACACAGAGATCCACCTACCTTTGCCTCCCAAATGCTGGGATTAAAGGTGTGCATCACCACTGCCTGGCCTCTTGGATTGATTCTACGCCATGTACAGAAGACTGTCTGTGGCCTCCACATTTTAGCATCTTGTTCTCTTCCAAACTGCCTGTCTCTTATGTTCTGTTTTTCCCCACTGTCCACTTAACCAAGGACTCTGCCAGGTGGTTTTCCTGGGACCTTGTCACATCCAATCTGACTTGACCTTCTTCATCTCAGTGAACGCCACAGAAACACCAAGCTGTCTTGTACACATTCTTCTATCTCCTGGTAGAAGATGCTGTCTAAACTTTATGACAGAATAAAGGAATATGTCTTTTGCTTACATTAGTACCATGTACTAATGTTTTATATCAAAGTTTTATATCAAAGGTTTTCTTTCCATTTTGTTAGTATATGGCAGTGTCAGATAGAACTTAAAACTATATTGATTTTCCAAACAAAATTTCATTTGGAAGGATTCAGAATTTTTTTTAAGTTTACATAGAAGTATACAGCCAAATATAGGCAAACATATATTTAAAGAGAAGTGCATGTCTTGTCACATATTGACATATACATACCTCTAAAAGTCATACTGGATTGACATAAAAGTAGACAAAATAATGAATGAACAGAAAAGACCTTTTTTCCCCTGAAAAAACTCTGAATTATATGTTTAAGATTTACACAGTGCATTATATATACATTTTAAATGAAAATTATAAATTGGTTAGAGATACAGCTGAGAAGTAGAGTGCTGGCCTAGTTGATCTGACCTGTAGCACCACAAAAGAGAGGAGAGGGAGGGAGGTGAGAGGGAGAAGGAAAGGGAAAAGAAAAGAGAGAGAGGGAGACAGAGAGAGAGCCACAAATAAATTTTCTAATGTTTGCAACATGAGAATGGTCAACTAGGGCATTTTAGACAGTAATCTTAATTTAAAAAAATCAGAATTTATAGTTCCTATTTGATTTTGCAAATAATTTAAATTCTAATTTTTTTTTTTTTTGCCAGTATCATTCTTAAAACTAGATTGTTTTTTTTTTAGGTGACTGTTTAAAAAATACAACCTGCCTCTCTATTGTAAGAAATGATTATAGCAATAACCAGAGAAAGTCAAATATCATGGGGAATATTTCCAAGTGCAAATATATAAAGTGGGAAAGAGACACGAGGCATAAAGGTTCTGTGGGTGGAGAGAGGGCGTGTCAAACGAGAGAGAAGGCTCTGGAAATAGAAGCTAAGGGAAGCTATAAAATAAAATGATTCTCAACAAAGCAGAAGAATTCAATAATTACCTTTAGTGGGTTGCAGTTTGATGGAAATAATATAAACATTCAAGACTAAATTGCAGAAGGAGGTAGGAATCTAAATTCGGAGATTTTATCTTTAAACTTGAGCTGAATGGTTCCAACAGTTAAGAAAATTTTCATTACCTTTTGGAGGGAATACTAATACTACTCTACTGAGTTTCTCTGTGCTTGTGATTCCAAAGTGCTCTGAAAATACCTTGTGACAAGTGTGACGTCTCTTTAGGGGATGGATAAATTGAGGCATGTGGAGCCTAACTGACCAGTTCACTGTCTCAGTGGTAATACCAGAAACAAAACTGAATACTTTTCTGTTATCCAATGAAGGGCTGTTTTCTGTCCCATGCTAAATGTTCAGTAATTTACTTACCACAGAAATAAAGTTGTTTTCTAAGGATTAATCATCAATATAAAACCTTGGTAGAAGTAACATTCATATTATAGCACTAAGATCATTAATAGTAGATTTTTTAAATTGTCAGAAAAAAATCATTTGTTGTTTTCAAACTGATGTAGATACGATAAATTTCACAGTGATGAGATAGTTAAAATAGTTAAGGTTTATCTTACATTTTGTGTGGGGTTGGAGGCAGTGAGCTGGGTCTCAGACAGCTGCAGACTGTACTGGAACCGGCCATGGAGTGAAGGTTGAACTCTTGTTTCTGTAGCCCCACATCCTCAGTTCTGGGATTGTAGGCAGTACCACCACATATGACATTTTACATTTTGCTTGTGGTTCCTAATAATTTATATAATTTTCTTCTGAGTACACTATCAGTAATTCTATCATTTTAAGAAAATTTGCTACCCAACTTTAAAATGTTTTAGACTTATGACTTTCTAATCTCAACACATGTTTTGTAATGTATAATTATTTAGATGATGAGCATGGTTACTAATTAAACACAAACCCCTGAATAGCTCAACTGACAACCACAGGTATACTTTTGCAGATCTTGTAAGTATTAGTGGATCTTATGTTGATATGTTAAAAAAAAAAAAAAAAAAGGACCCAGCCAGCTTTTCCACTACATACTGAACACAGGCAAATGCTCATCTGGATCTAACACAATCTCAACACTTGTGACACTTAAAACTGCCTTCCACAATAAACTGGGGCCACGACATTTTATATAAAAATTACATATTTGGACTGATTACCTCCCCATAATGAATTAAAGTAGCACGAATAACCAGTCAGTTTCTCCCTTCATGCTTTGCTCTTCTCTGACTTGACATGTTCTTACAGTCTTTAGCTTCCCAGCACTAACTGACCTTACTTTTCCTTTATGAGAGGCTCTGCTTGGACAGGACAGAGTTTGGAAAGTAGACGTAAAGGCTAGTATCCCTGAGAATGTCTACAAGAACTGTTGCCTATGTGGCCCCATTATGCACTGGTCCAAATAATGCTCAATTACACTTTAAGACACTGTGCAAGGAAGCTGCCACCAAATGGGTACTTCCCATTCTAACCACCACGCCCTGCAGACAAGCTGCCGGTTTCTATATTGTGCCATTTTTATACCAAATACTCATCAGAACCTCCCTTCTCTCACTTCCACTGAATGAGTGTAGACTTGGAGCATACTATTATATTCTCTCCACAATCTGGGCTTACAAGTTGCTAAAACTATTACAGACCAATGCTGTACTATTTTGTTGTTTTTAAATATCTCCTGTCCTTTTCTCCCTTGACCTTTTTCTTTCAAGACTCTCTGCCAAGGATGGTTCTAGAGAAACAGTTCCTTAAATCTAACCCTCTTCATGAGGCCAGGTATTTCTAAGTTCTCCAGCTTCCCCTGACCACTTCTCTCTTGGTCTCTGTATTGCTTCCACTGAAGAGATTCAATGACATCCTTATGTGGTCATTTTTGTGCAAATCTCAGTTTCTTTCATGGACTGGGCCCCCTGAAGGCAGTTCTCTAGTCTGTGCAAAGACTAGCATTCTACACAAGCTCCAGTACGTATTTGTTAAACGGGGAAATAAGGGAGAAAAAAAGCAATTACAGGTGTAAGATTGTCAAATTGGTGAAATACATAAAACCAAAAACTGCATGTGTAAGTTATACAAACTTGCAGATTACTGAAATAACTGTTTATTTCTCCCCAAAGAAGATAGTTTTAGAACACACATAGATTAACAGCAAGAAATGGGAAATATTTTGTTCACTGATCTAACCCTGAGTACCAAAGGTAATGCCAGGCATGTGATAGACATTAATAGATATTTGTTGAATAATACTTCAGAAGATAGTTATTATTAAAGGTACTCTGGTATTTAATATATTCTTTCAATTTTTTTGGCCCTCAATTTCTAAACTAGGTTGTATTGAGTAGAAGATAACCTAGACTAACCTAATTTTATCAATACACTTTAAACCATCTCAAAACAGATATTCAGGATAACATAAACTGTCAATGAGTAGGAATATTGCACACCAACATGCTCCCTTAAGAGAGAGAATTGAACTTTTTTGGAAAGATAATGTGTTTTTTGATTTTCAGATGGAGTTATTTCACATATGCTGAATTTGTAAAAGAATTTCAGGGCAATTCAGGATTTTGCATTTTGGGACTACTGCTCAGGCTCGGCTGGGCTGAGAAAGGTGTGGGGAGTGCAAACCCGTCAGGTAATTCCAGTACTGCCAGAGCTGGGGGCATCACTTTTGACCAACTGCTAGCAGCTCTTAGTTAAGGCGGCCATAATCATAGGCTTAACGTTACACAGCACTTAGGGCCATGACCAGAAAGAGTATACCTGAAGCTGAGGTTGAGCTGAGGGCCAGCTTCTTGAGGAAACTTTTTCTAAATCAAAAACTGCAAAGGTCACATCACAGATAATGCCAGGGAGAATCCACAGCAATTCTGACAGCAATGGTGAAAACTGTAATCAAGTTCTGCTACCTAAGTGGTACATCGCCCGATTCACTGATGACAAAACAGAAACCCCTAATCGGGGACGTCAGCGTGCTGTCGGAGCAGACATGATGGCTGCGTGGTGCCAAGTCAGGGCAAGCAAAGCAGGGAGTGCTAAATTCTAAAACACTGATGTTTGTTGTTTCTTTCTGCTTATGCTGAGGAGGGGCGGGGAGAGAGAGACAGAGAGACAGACAGAGACAGAGGAGACCGGGAGAGAGATTCAGCCCTGATAAGTGTTCACTATTCACGAAGAGGTCCTTGGTAATTCCACCAAACCAAACCCCACGGATAATTAAGATCTATTCATAAATTCCTCAACTCCTGTGGATAGGAGGCTAAGGGTAGGCATATGTTCCCCTCTCCTCTAGAGCCCATAGGACCTGATGTCTAGTGAGTGACTCAGTTGGTGCTGGGTTGAAATCTTGGCTTTGTCTACAGAGGTCTGTAGGCTGGTATCTGCCTTTTGCTTTTTGTATGAGGTTATCCTTGGCTCTGACTGCTACAATGCACAAGATAGCCCCATCCATCCTGAGCTCATCTTATCTCCAGGTCTGGGCTCCCCATCCATGAATGACCAACATAAAGACAAAATGAGACAATATAGACAAATCTGATGCCATGCCATCAGTGCTAGGTAAATAAATGGCTCCTATTATTAAATAACCTACAGCTTCACATAGAATATCCACTAGTTTTTAGATAGTAATGACTCATAGCTAGCAAACTAGCAATTCGTAATCCTTCAGCCTTTCTGAATCCTTCCTTGCCAGATCTTATAGTTCACTAATTATCATTTTATGAACAAAAATAGGCGAGTAGTTCAGCTGCTGTGTCTTCCTTATATTCAGAAAACAAGCATAATTACCCTGAGAAAACGAGAAATCGTATTTGTCAAACCAGGACTTTTAAGAAAATTACTGTGTTCATACAAGAGTTCTCTATATTTCTCTTGTTAAAATTTTAAGTGCCTGAGAAATGATGACATATAAAAGACTTTTTCTTTATTTAGAATCTGAAGAAAATTATTGTATCAGAGATTACTTCCTTCTGAACATCTTAACAAAAGGATTTGGGAAATGTCAGTTCCCCATTTACTGAACTTCTATAAACAGATGCTAAATGTAAACATTTACAACTCATCACTAAAGAGCAAGTTTAACAAAACAGCCTCATTGTTCCAGTGATAGCATGCTGTGTCATGAGGCCAAACAGTACCTCACCCTGTTACAGAGATCAAGTAGCCACTCCTGAAGTCCATCAGCCTACCGGAGATGCTCCTGATGCGCAGACATTTGAGCATCCAGAGCCTCCCAAAAAGGGACTCAGACAATCAGGCTCACTAACTATAGCCAGTATGGCACAATGCTTATTGCTTCTGCTCCCTAGAAGAGGTTTTCTTCCTCACTCAGTTTGTGGTAAGAATACCTGTGATGGAAACAGAGGGAATTCTTGACAGAAGTGGACAGGAAGCAGCGAGTCTATAGTTGGGTCTCAGCTTAGGGCCATCTACAGTGACCCGCCAAACCCTTTAAATGTAGATGACCTAATTCACAAATGTGAAATAATACAGAGTTTTGTCCCATCTCTGGTGTGTATTAGTTTTCCTATTAAAGGTTGTGTTACAAATAAAATAAGGGCTATATTAAAGATAAGATTACAAAATTAAAACAACAGCACAAACAGGTTGGATTGCAAACAAGAGTTGCAGGTCACTTGAGGCACCTGCATTAAGGATGCTGTGAGCTTAGCAGGCGGGCTGGAAAGTGAACTGTGTGTGAGTCAGGCACCAGCGGTCAGCCTGGCTCATTTGAACAGACAGATTTATCTACAGCTAGGATTGTAAGTCTTTAGGGCAGAAATTTAGCACCAATTTCAGTAATAAATAAGCACAAAACCTGGGAGGCTTCCTTCTTTTTTTTTTTGATTTTATCTGTCCATAAACAAATACACATACATCTGAATATGAGAAAATAAAAGCTTAAATTCTGTAGCAGCTTTTGTAAAAATAAAGGAAACTTTTGTAAAAACAACTTTAAACACCCGATTTGCCAAGTCCAACAATATGCCAGTTCTGTGAAAGCTGCTACCTGGACTGTTCTGACAGTCAGCAGAGATTTAAACAGAATAACTACAGCTCAACCAGCCCCTCCTTAAAATTAAAGCAAGGCCTCTGCATTAAAGTATGAAATGCATTGGTCCACGAACCCTTCTTACTGCGACTGACCCCAAGTATGGGTGTTAGATACCTCTTCCTTGATTTCCTAATACTAGCAGCTCTAGGTTCTTTGGGGGAGGGTCGGGGGCATAAAGTCCACGTCCCATCCCCTTCTGGGGATGGAAAATGTTAGTGACCAATAACAGAATTACTTATAGCTGATTTGTTTATTTGTTACTTAGTGAGTATGTGTGTGTATGTGTATGTGTATGTATATACACTCCTCAGTCAATTGCTCTCTACATTTGTTTTTTGAGACAGAGTCTCACTGAATGGCTTCCCAGTAATCTATAGGGATTTGCCTGCTTCCTTCCCCTCATCAAAGACACCCTAGGATTCCAGATGTGTGGTACCACACCCTTATCACAGGCACCCTAGGATTCCAGATGTGTGATACCACACCCTTATCACAGGCACCCTAGGATTCCAGATGAATGATACCACACCCTTATCACAGAAACCCTAGGATTCCAGATGAATGGTACCACACCCTTATCACAGATACCCTAGGATTCCAAATGTGTGGTACCACACCCTTATCACAGGCACCCTAGGATTCCAAATGTGTACTACTACACCCTTCGTAGACACTGAGAATGGAAAGTCAGATCTTCAGGCTTGTGAGGCCAACATTTGTTGACTGAGGAATCTCTCCAGTCCCATAGCTGATTAACTTATTTTTATTTTTGTTTTTAATGATACAATATTTTATCATTTCCCTATTTTATCATATTCATCACCCAACTGTTCCCAGACCCAGGCCCCTCCCTAGCCCTGTCATTTTCTCTGCTTGTGCCCATGTCATTTTAAGTAGGGTTGAGCTTGCCGCACGTCTTTGTCCCCACCCTACAACCTTTCTGCCCCTCTTCTGTGACATTCCCTGAGCCTTTGGTGTGGGGTGTGCTGTAGATATAACAATCAGGATGGGCCTTTTAGAGGCTTCCAATTAGTGTGGGGGTGTGCTGTAGATGTATCGATTGGGGATGGGCCTTTTAGAGACTTCCAATTACTTGCTAAAAACAAACACTGTGGAAGACAGGAGGGTTTTTTTTTTTTTTTTTTTGTATTTCACAGACAATTCTAATAATCTAACACATTTTTAGGCAAAGAAAATAAGGGTTGCTTGGTGGCAGTGATAACACAAGTGGCCAAAGCAGGAAATAATCCAACAATGAAACTGCTGACAAAAAGTCTGTAAGTGCTGTGATCTATAGCCATCACCTATGCAGAGTCTGAGAACTAAGACTTCTTCAGGGAGAGTCTACTGATTGACAACAAAACAAATGGATAAAACATTGTCAGTGGCAAGTATCAAGAAGCAGAGAGCAGCCTGGATTCTACTGTTAGGCACAACAGAGGTGTTTTTATTTTAAATATATTTTAAATTTTATTTTACCTATCAACCACAGTTTCTATAACCTCTTCTCCTCCATTCCCCCAACCTCCTTTCTACCCCCCCTCATCCACTTCTCAGAAGGGTAAGGCCTCCCATGGGGAGTCAACAAAGCCTGGCATACCACCTTAGTGTTGGAAAGAGACTTGAACCTAGAGTGGCTCCCAGGAGCCCAAGGCGATGTCCCCACTTAGTCCCTTGGGAAGCTGAGGATAGGGAACCTGAAATGACCCTATCCTATAGCAATACTGATGAATATCTTTCATATCACCATAGAACCTTCATCTGGTGATGGATGGAGATAGAGACAGAGACCCACACTGGAGCACTGGACTGAGCTCCCAAGGTCCCAATGAG
>NW_026068085.1:1241775-1276165 GCF_014885135.2 Alexandromys fortis
GGAGAAAACTTTTTATTCCAATTCTCAATAAAAAAAAATAAAAGTTAAGATAAAAAAAAAAAACAAAGCCTGGCATATCAAGTTGAGGTAGGAACAAGCTCCATTCCACAACAAGGCTGAGCAAGGCATTCCACCATAGCGAGCAAGTTCTGAAAATGCCAACAGTTGAATTTATAATAAATTACCTTCAAATTAGTTCATTTTATTATTATTTAATAATTATGCTATTTTATATGGATTTTTAGAGAACTTCTCGTTATGTGGCCAGCTCAACAAATGGAAACTGAGATGCACGTAAGGTCATTTGAGAACTAATTTTTGGAATTACAGTATAACCACTCCAAATGGTTCCAGTTAGGTTGAAATGCACTTGGGATCTCCAATTCTATTCTGTGACATAGGCCTGTTTATTGATTTATTATTTCTTTGCTGATTTTGGCAAATGTTGAGAATCTAGTCCAGGGCCGGTGCATGCTAGGCAAGTGATTTTTCCACCAAATCCCAGCCCCAGTAGGGTTAAGAATCAGGGCGTGTATGATCAAAACACAGTATGCACACGTTATGAAAATGTCATGATGAAATCCAGCTTGTGCATTTTTATTATATTTTAATTAATACATTATTTAAATTATAATTGTCATACATTACAATATGCCACTTAAAACATTAAAAATAACCAACGACAGCACAGCAGGGAAAACAAGATAGACCTCAGGTTCCTTCCGGCTTTTCAGAGAAACCACTGAGGCTTCAATTTGTGTTCAAAACTTCAAGTTTATGTTGTTTGTTTGTTTTCGGTGCTGGAATTCTATCTGGGGTCTAACACAGGCCATGGAAGCAATAAATCAATATAACTGAAAAGCATTGCTTGTATTTTTCTTGTCTGGTGATACTTACTATTATTTAGTTTTTTAGTAATATTATAAGTTAGTTTCAGTATACATACTATTAACTATGGCATCTCTATTTACACTGGAATTCTTAACTTCACTCTATGTCTGGTGATGACAACAGGTTCTCTGTATGGCAAGGCGGGTGTTAGGTCCCACTGGCTCCAGGTGTGAGATGTGCTGTCTGTGCCGCTGACATAGAGAAGCAAGTGTGCCCATTCCTGTTGTCAGTAGTTCCTCTACGGGTTGGATATGGTAAGACTTCATGCATTGTATGCCTGGTAGGATTGATAATCCCTTCAATTTACAGTCAGCTCAGAGGAAGCCATGATTACCAACTCCTGCAACTTGATGGCAATGCTTATTTGTGTGGGACTTTAAGCACTTAATGCTCTTCATGTGGGAGAAGATAGGGAAAACACACTGACTCAATCTTACACAGCAAGGTAGTTACATGCAGACATTTTCTCTCATTTTTTTTTCAGGTCTATATATACCATTACTTAAATTTACAAGTACTAAATTGTTAAAATGAATTTCACTCTTTCATTTGGTGTTTCTAATGTGAACTTTTACACCTAAAACTTTAATGCTGAAGGCAGAAATATGGTGCTAATAACAATTATAGAAGTTAAATGACTTCGGGAAGCTTATTTTAAAAGAGATAATTTATTTCTTAATGTATTAGAATAAGGAACAGAATATTAGCATTTATGAACTCCCTTATTAGAACTATTAAATATTTCAGGTTGTTTTGAGAAAGTTACTAAATATGTATATCTATTTCTTATCTAGAAAATGAAGATATGGACCTAAAATAAAACCATTTAAAAAATTTTTAGAATGGAAAGGTGCTGCAATACAAAAATTATTTCATTGTGCACTAATTCACATACACATTGCACACATACACACATTACCCCATGACATCTTATAAAATATTGCAAATAGATAATCATATTACTAAAAATTTAAGTGACAATATTGGCATATTGAAATAGTCTACACATCTCCCATAAGATATTTTGGCTAGTTTGAACATATCATCAGATACTGAATGAGATGGCGCACTTTATCAATATGGCATAACCTGGAATTACCTGGGAAGAGTCTCAGTGGAAGAAATGTCTACTCTGCATTAGCCTGTAGGTATGTCTGTGAGAAATTACATGAATTAAGTTAGTTAGTGTGGAAAAACTCAATTTGTAATGGGAAGCGTCATTCCTGGGTAAGGAGTGTTGAACTATCTAAATGGTGAAACACTGAATGAAACGGCAGTAAGTAAGTAGAACGCACACATTCTCTCTCTCTCTGTGGTTCACTGTGGGATGGGGTGTGTCCAGTTCCCTCAAGCTTCTGCCCTTGGCTTTTCTACAAGATGGATTATAACCTGGAACTTTGAATAAAATAAATCCTTCCCTAATTGCTATTAAGATTGTATAATCTGTTTCTCTTTGCAGATATTAAAGCAATTGCCTGCAACAAGAAACATTAATACTTCAATTATGATTAGTTTTATATAAAAACGTTATAGTTCTGAAAAGAAGAGCAACATCTGTGTACATTTGCCAAAGCTCAAAGCCTGTGGCTAACAGAGCTATGGCTATATATTCCATAAGACCTTTGGATCTGCCATGCATCACTGTGCGACTTCAGCTGAAGGAGGAATCTTTCTGTTGTAGGTGGGCAAGCGAATGACCGGCTCATCTTCCACAAAGACAAAGGAGAATGCCAGGGGATAAAGAGCGAGAGTGCCCCCTATACTGGTGGAGATGTCCACACTTCCTGCTTCTATGGAGTGATTAGAATTTGGGTGGTCTCCATGGATGGGCTTTACTATCTCAGGGGGATTAACAGCTGAATGGTCAATGTACAGGGAAAAGCTAATACTGAATTCTTACATATTTTTCTGACCATCCTTATCATTAATGTCTTTATATAAAGGTGTTCTAGTTTGAGCCACTCATTAGAAATTTGAGACAGAATCAAAGCTACTTCTGAATGAACTTTGGGTATTCTCCAGAAAGAAAATTTTTAGTTAGAAATAAAAATTGCATAAACTCTACGTAGATAATGTTAACTCTGCATATGGTGAGTTATTTCTAGTCTTTAACTAAGTATTAAGAAACATTTAATATTTTCCCAAACAAAACTATCTTGCTTGATTAAGTAGAAAGGAATGAATACAAAAGTCTGGACTACTTTCAAAGCTAACACACATTATGTATATATGTATATATTTAATATAGCTATATGTCCAAACTATTTACTTATAGAAAAAGCTGCTCTGCAGCCCTGTTACGCCAGAAAATGGACCTAGCACCATGCTCTGTGACTTTTGTCCTGATGAGCTTAGAGTTCAGTCATGAGGAAAGGCCTTCTACGCATGTGTAACAGAAGCGTTACAAACTATGGAGCAGAACTGACTGTGAGGCTAAATCGCAAACCCCTTCTCAATAAGAGAGTGGTTTCTTTTAGTGGAAGTTATCAAGATAAATTTCAAGAAAGCAAGGGACATTTCAAGGGTATTTAGCTTAATATATGCAAAATGACAAGGATTTTTGTAAAATGGCCAAATAAAATCAAACGTAATGAGAACACATTATGAACAAATTATGCTGATTACAACTAATAGGTTTTTACAAGGAAGGCCTAATATAAAACAGGTTTTGGCTCTATCCCCCTAAAATGAGCCCTGAAATGCACGGGCCTCATTTTTTGTTGTAATTATCAGGACACTTCCTGAACTTTGTAGTACGAACGACATTTGGAAGCCATAACTCTGAAAACTGTATGCACCTGTAACTGTGCAGCATAAAAGGCCACTATTCATTTTATCTTATTAGAAGCGCTCCTTGACTCCACAGCCCCACTCCTCTGGCCCCCGCTTCAGGCTCGAGTCATGCAGATTGGAGTTGACTCTCAATTATACCGAGTCTTACTCTGAAGATGACAGTCCAAATACAGTAGAGATAAAATACATCAAGGTTTAAAATAGGCCCGTTCAGCCCCAGTGCCGTTTCATCACGAGATGATATAATTCACGACGTCTCTGCCTAGCCTAACATATGTTCTATTCACAGCCTGCGTCACTCTTCATTTGTAATTATTTCCTCTCTTTCCTTCACCCCCATCTTGTAATACTTTGCTTGGTTGAAGACAAATACTGAGAGGCAAAGGGTATTACCACATGATGACCTGTTCCGGGGTGTTAAACCCCTGTCAAGGTTTGATTTGAACATGGGGTTCGATGACAGTCCATCAATTCAGGCATCATGTCCTGAATTAGACTATATTAATTATCACTTGAGAGCAATATGCATGAAAATGCTGTTTCATTGACTAAAAGAATCTGACTGAATAAAAATCCATTTCTCCTCTGATTGCTTATGGATAAAGACATTTTTCCCTTTGCCTTGGATTGTTCTTTACTAAAAATGATTTTATATGACTGTATGAATAAATTGTCTTACCAACAACAGGATGGGGTAGTTTTAAACAAAGGACTTAGTGGGATTTCCACTCTTGGCACGTGTCTAATAAAGCATCTGCAGTCAATAGTTCAGGCGAATTATTTACAAAGACTCTGCCAAAAACCAAAGTTCTTATTTATTCTCAGATTTCATAAAAAAATAGAAATTTCCAAATTGTTGTCTCCTTCATGTAAAGGACAAGAAACTTATAATTCACAATTTACAGATGATGGCACCATAAGATCTGACTACAGAAACAAAGGCATTTGAAGTAAAACTAGTATCATTCTTAGTTTTGAGAAGAAGCTCACACGAAGCATTTCAGTGCTTGACAAAGTTAACAAGCATGCGATTGCATGTGTGCACGTGTTCTAGGGCGACCATGAGAAGCGGGAAGGAGGAACCCAACAAAGCTGCTCAGTTTCTTAAGTTTCAAAAAGATCATTTTTAGCTAAAACAGGATTTTTCTAAGTCTTCTCAACTTGTGTTTTAAAACTTTTCAATATCTCAAGCTAACACAAACATTAATTTAAATTATAAAATTAAAATCTCTAAACTTGGTTTCACTAAAGAGGAAATAAATACAAACCGTCTAGTGGGGGCTAGGGAAATGGCACTTGCCGCATTTCTAATGGCCTGAGTTTGGTTCTCCAGAAGGTCTGTGCAAGTCCGAGTCAGCAGTGCAAACATTTGCAATTCCAGCCTGCCTCTAAGCGGGTGGGGAAATGGAGACAGGAAAATTTCCTGGAAGCCTTTGTGCCAGCTAACAGCTCTGAGTGACAGGAGATCCTCGCTCAAACCGGTGAAAGGTGAGGACTGACACTAAGGTCATCTTCTGACCTCCGCAGGCATGCCCATGCCCTAGCACACACATGAGGTCATCTGCTGACCTTCACAAACATGCCCATCCCCTAGCACACACACGAGGTCATCTACTGACCTCCGCAGGCATGCCCATCCCCCAGCACACACATGAGGTCATCTGCTGACCTTCACAAACATGCCCATCCCCCAGCACACACATGAGGTCATCTTCTGACCTCTACAGGCATGCCCATCCCCCAGCACACACATGAGGTCATCTTCTGACCTCTAAAGGCATGGCCATCCCCCAGCACACGCACAAATGCACAAAGAAGCCATCTAGGCCCAGAAAAGCTTCGCAATTATAATGCAAAAGAATCAAACCACTATTCTAAAATGTAAGCCCATGTTTTCAGCTCTAAACCCAAAGTCTGTTGGGAAACACGATTCTTGGATGTCCTCCAAAAATGTCTTTTCAGTAAAAATTTTAAAATGTCGAGTTTATATTTTGGAGGGGCAATTTTTAAATAGGAAGGACATGCTGCTGCTTCATTACAAAGAGGAGTTGAGCACTGGTGTGACCGTGTCTGTCTTTAATCCCCTCTAGGTAAACTGAGGCAGAGAAATCAGAGTTTGGGACCTTATTCCCTAACCAAAAGTAAGCAAAGTGAGTTTTTTAAATTGAAAAAAAATAGTTGAAGCTTTGAAAAGTGCAATGTTAATATTTACGTTGACAAACTAAATAAATTCTCAGAACTAGAATAATTCATCTCCAGTGTCCATTCCATTAGATTTAATACCTTCAATGTCCTTAGTAAAATGGTGATGTAGATCCTGGGGGAAGGGGCAACCTGTGGTAACTTCTTCATGATGATAACCCCTATACTGCACTGAGCCTCTCGGATACAATGAGGCTGCAACAGTAGTCATCATTGAAGCAGGAGCCGTGTTTAGTCAGAGGCAACTGATTTCTAACTATATTGTTTGAACATGCCACTTAAAATGATTATTCCCAGAAAACAGGGCCCAGATGAACACATCTGTTTGACCTAGAAGAAACCAAATAAAACTCACTTTTGGTGCAAATTATGGACTGTTGAGTTTACATAGCAACGCTCTGCATGGGAAGAAATGTAAATGTATTAGAATAATGGAAGAAACAAACTGGTCTGGAAATGCAAACATTCATGCAGTCAAGGTGCAGACCACAGTTGCTGCTTTTTGATTCTAGGGAGCATTATTTTCAAAGTAGAAAAAATAATGCTTACCTTGCTGCAGTTCGGTCAGCAGTGTGGGAGACCAGTGTAGTCTGAGAAAGGCAGGGGGAACACTTCCACTGTGAGGGAGTTCAGGGTGCTCAGGGTGGAGCATCTCTGCTGTGAGGGAGACCAGGGTGCTCAGGGTAGAGCACCTCTGCTGTGAGGGAGACCAGGGTGCTCAGGGTGGAGCACCTCTGCTGTGCAGGAGACCAGAGTGCTCACGGTGGAGCACCTCTGCTGTGCAGGAGGCCAAAGAGCTCTAAGATACAACACTACACACTGGCAGGTGGAACGCCTGTGCTGTAGCGTGGTGAGCGAGGACAGCATGAGCATGTGGCTGGTGTCAGCTGCGGGAGAGAACAGTGAAGGAGCCTGGCATGATCCATGGGACTCTGAAAGAAGAGGTCACAGACTGAAGATTCGCTGACTACCTTGTACTTATTATCTCCCCTTCAAAAGGAATTCCTGGTGAAAATAAGTTATGTTTAATATTAAATTAACTAGTTATTTTTTATTTTTAAATTTTAAAGATTTTATTTTTATTGACTGTCTTTTCTACATATACCATGTTTGTGCCTAGTGCCTGAGGAGGTCAAAAGAGGGCCTCAAATTCCCTGAAGCTGTAGCCACAGATGGTTTTGAAATACATGTGTGTACTAAGAATTAAGAAGCGCATCCAATGCTTTTCAGTTCTTGTTGTTAAATTCTGGATTCAGAATTATAGTAACTACAAGATGACATACAGTCTTGGCAGGAAAAACAAAAATATATTTGTTTTACTGCAATTGAAAATAAAAAAATTCACAAAATTCAAACCCTCATGAATTAAGAATAATGACTAAATTGCCTATTACACTATTCCATGAAAAATTTTTGTAAACAAACCTTAAAATAATGCTAAATAAAATGAGTGACATTTATCCATTTGATATAAATTCTGATTTAATTTATGGAAACAGAAAACGTATAAATTATTATTACTCTAAAATCAAAATATTTTATGCTTAATAATAAAAAAGTAAAGCCAAAGTTTTTACATCAGCATTTTTTACTACCATCAAAATTTTCTCTACTCATTTATATTAAAGTAATGACAAATATTTCTTAATTCAAAGGCCCAAAGTCTCAGCATTAACTTATAAAAGAGTCCTCTCTCTCCTTCTCTTTCTCTCCCTCCTCAGCCTCCCCCTCTCACTCTTCCATACACATACATATCTCTTTCTTTACTGGTATAGTAATAAAAACATGTACCATTGTCTGGTTGTGAAAATGCCCTGTCATGTGACTATGATGCCATCAAAATACAGTGTCTCACAGCCACCACAATGTAGGACTGACATATGACATTTATAAAATGTCAGACCCTCCCCCAGCTTTTACAGTCTATTCCCTAGTAGACTTTCACAATGGAAAACGAACTGAAAGCAACTGTGTGCTCATTACCTGTGCCACTCCTGATACATTGTGCTGATTGACAATGAACCACTGTGATATCAAAGTGCAGTGTAAAAAATAATAAGGCAACTGCATGTGTAACAAAATCGCACTAACTGAGAATGTGTGATAAATATGCAAGAAGGCAGTTTTTTATTCACTGAAAATGTGGCAGGGTACATCAAACATAAAATCCAAGAAAGGGTTTTGACATGCCAAACTCAATTAAAATTTGTTTTCATGACTATCACTTGCAAGACTCAGTGACTTACTTGTACACTTGAAAGGTGATTACTCAAGTAGCAGAGAGGAGCCACTGAGGACACTGAGAGAGTCAGATGGTGCTTGGAACAGAGCTGATACCAAAGCCTGAACTGATCTCAGTTGTAAACAGATGAGAGAAACTTGTCATAATGAAGTTATTATATATGCTTAGCCATCTCTTTCCTATTGGGAAGTGGTGGACATTATTATCTTCATTGTGAGCCATCTTTCACCCCTCCAACAGCCTCAAGAACTTAATGCTTAAAAAATTATGAAGGATAAAACAAAACAATGAATAAAATAAAAGTGATAAAATTTAAATAGTGTACACATAATAACTATATGATCACATGGCTAGGTTTTATATATGCTGGCTTATATTGCTTACTTACATTTAAAGATAAAAAGAGGCAATGTGACATCAAATTGAAGTCTTATTTTCTAGAAAATTAGAAAGCTCACCGATCTCCCCAAATCAAATACAAACTTGCATGTTGCTGCCTTTTCCAGTTGCCCAGACAAACAGATATTACATAAAAACATTAACACAAATGTATTCGTCATCAGGCAACGTAAGATCTTGAATCGAGAACACAGCAAATATATTATGAAAGAATTTGTTTCTTTTTATGTGCCTCCACCATTTAAAAAAATAACAAATTATTTTGTGTAAAAATTATTTGAAAAATTCCAGACGATAATTTAAAAAGTTACCATAGTAACACCCATATTGTCTTCAGGGGAGGGAGTTTCCCATGAGAGCTTTTGAAGAACACGGGGTAACTTATCTACACAGAAAGTGAGGAATTCTGTCCAGACAGACAAGTTTCCAGTTAGTTCCCATTAGTGTCCTCTCCAAACTCTTCCTTCAACACAGTAAAGTACTTAAGAAACTTATGTCCCTCTCGACAGCCTTTGTTGGACCATTTTGAGAAAATTCAGAAGCATTAAAGGAAAATTATCAAAGACATTAACAATACTGATACTAATCATTAAGGCTGAATACTGTAGCCAACAGTCATTTCCATAATTTGTTCATGTGATTAATTGCCTTAATAATGAGGAAAGAAAGCACAATAGGAAGAAAAATTGCAGTAAGAGTTCTTGACTTCATTCTGCATCCCAATCTGTATATAGAGGGTGGCAGATGGAGACACCTTGACCTCATTCTAGGTGTCCTGAATTAGGAACATGATGTGGCTGCAGCTTACATATCTGCATTTACTTTCTAGATGACTGTGACGTGCTACCCACTCTCTTGAAATATGGAGAAAGAGTTTAACAAACTTTGTTAAACCTTAGATAAGTTTCCTCAAAATTCCAGAGAGTGTTTGTTCCTTTATTTACTCCCGAGAGTCACAAGCCAACTGTCCCTTCTACTCACAATCCAGAGTAGGAGTAGGGAGTTGCGCATTTGGGAGAGAGAGGAACAGGCAACAACATTCTACTTAAGGTCCTGTGCGCTGGAACACTTCTCTTCTTCCCCTGGCCAGACAGACTGAAGCCAGGTCTTGACTCTGCTCCTCACTGGAGCCCTGACACTAGGAAGTACCTCAGCAGAGTCTTCCCCACCCCTTTCTTACAATCTGTCGCGACAACTGACAGAATTTTTAAGTTTAGATTTTAGAAAGGCTGTTTGCCTGGTCACTGTGCCACAATACCTAAGGACTGCAAAGGATAGTCCTGACTGAATGGCAAGGCCTTCTGTGACATGGCTACTCATTCATTCATTCATTTGGTTGGTTTGTTTATTTACTGGTGTTTGCTTTTTTGATATAAGGTCTCACTACACAGCCCTGGCTGGACTGGAACTTGCTTTGTAGACCACAATGTTCCCCTTGACTATTGTATCATGGTGGATAGCATTGCAGTAGGAATGTATATAAGAACAACCAGATGGATAAGTGGGAAGCCAGAGAGTGGCATGGACCAACATTGCTCTTTGTAGTAACTCCTTCTTGTGGAAACTAACTGGAAACCAACAAGAAAGATGTCAGTTGTCCAATGCAGACACTCACAGGTATTGTTCATGGGGAAGTAAAGTGAAATCAGCAGGCATTTACCAAGAGCATCTGCTAAAAGCAAGATGTCTGACCTCTGACACTGCAGAGACGGCCACTCTACAAGTCTCAGGACTTAACACAGCACTTTATATCTGTCATATGTGGAAACTTATCTTTAACCTAAAATAAATGAAAATTAGGATGAAAACACATTTTTGGGGAAAGATTAGATGCAGCCTATCTATCTGAGATCTTTGAATCTAGTATTGGTTTAAAATATCAAGCAGTCAAAGGACTAAAGTAAACATAAATAGTAGAATCTTGAAATAAATGAAATTTATTTTGTTGTTGTTGATGAAAATACTTAAAGCATAATAGTTGTTATTTATCTAGATAGATTCATATAGATAAATACAAACATAAGCATTCCCTAGAAATGATTTATGAATCAGTCTAAATATGAATTCAAAGTTCTCAGCTGAATATAATGTTTGTGTTCACCCTGTCTCGAAAAACCAAAAAAAAGAATGTTCGTGTTTTAGTATGTAATTGTTCATTATTTGATTTGCTCAAAAAAAAATAAGCATCATTGCCTGTATCTATTCATTCCTTCAACAAGTACCAGAATCAGCTCTGTCCCTTCCATCTAGCCTGACATCTATTCTGTAGCTCTAGCTAAAGAGGTCTTCCAGATATTGTTCCTCCTGGTGGGAAGCCTTGATGAAAACCTTCCATTTAGGTTCTCCAAAGGAAGAAAACAATGCCACAGACTGCACTGAAAATAGAGTTAAGGCAAATACCACACTGCCAAATCTCCACAGGGAAGTTTTAAAGTGGCTATGTATGTTCCTAGCCACAACTCAGGGAATGGCCCTCTGCATACACTCCCTTCTCATCTCCTGGGTATTACTCATATGCATGTTCTGTTACCCCCTGCCTTGGAGCTTCTTGATAGCATAAACACAAAACTTTCTGTTGCAGCATCCTTGGCAATTATTATTGTGTGCTTATCCAGGTTTTTAATAAATAATTTGGTGAATTTTTTAAAAAATTGAGACAGAGTTTCATGTATCCAAAGCTAGCTTTGAATTTACTATATAACCAAGGATGACCTTGAACATCTGTCTCCTGAGTGTTGGGGTTATAAACATACAGTACTATACCTGGTATATACAATATTGGGAATTGAATACAGGTCTTTCTGCATGTTAGGTAGGCACTCTACCACCTGATATTCCTAGCCCAAAGGAGCTGAAGCTCTTTTGGAGACATATTATGAGTTCTGCTGCTGATGTTGTGGGATACATAAGACAAATTCTATATTCAACAGATTTTCATCTTAGCAGAGGAAATAAATCATTCTCCAATAACTATGATGTGATAAGGGTCATGAAAGTTATACCAAAAAGATGCTCAAGAGCAGAGGGGAGGAGAGGAGAGATTACTTCCAGCTGTTCATAGTTTAATGTCCTTGGTGCAGTGAAGACTCCAGGATAAAAGAATAGCTCTTGCTACAACTGGCCACACAAATGGTTGATAACAATGAAAAACATAGTTCTGTTTAAAACTTTAAAAATGCATGTTTTAAATCTAAAATGAGTAATAAACTCAGTGCTGATACTGTTTGGATGAGATATGTGTATGAATGCAGGAAAAACTGAGAAGACAAAGGCATTGGGGAAACAGTGTTGAGCCTTTAACAAGTCAGATGACAAGCCTGAAGACAGAGATTTCAGGCAGAAGCCAGTAGTGCCTCAGGACAAAAGACAGAATGCTGTTTTATGGGCTGCCTTTCTTAGTACATGCTGAGCATACCGACCTTGTTACATAGTCCACTGATTCCAATGAACACTAACCAGAGATCCATCAGGGGAGAAGATGGTACCTCACACAGTATAAATAGCACAGAAGGCCAAGCAGCTTTGTTATGGAAACATCTCCCTAGATACCTTCATGCTTCTGTTTAACCAACATGACAGTGCGCCTGCCCTCTGCTCCTTTGTTTCATTACTTCATACAAATCTTTAGGGTCTTCTTCCCACATTTTATCTCGTGTCTGACCTATGGCAATTGTGAGAGGTAACAGGTCTATCTTGCTAATATTTAGTGAGATTTGGTATATGTGTTTTAATGACACATTTAAAAGTGTGGGGAAGAAAAGGGTTGTTTATAGAAAGTTATGTGCACCACAAATATTCACATACTCCTTATCTAGATGCTCAGAATAACACCTAGATTGCATTTTTATTCTGTGTTCTTTCTGTTTCTCTTTTTCTGTTCATGTTAAAAAGCACCTGAAATTTTGCCCCTTATTTTCTGTTTTTTTTTTGTTTTACTATGTCAGATGCCAAATGTTTCATTTTTCCAATTTTTCTTGCCAAAATGCAATCACAGTCTACCTTTGCCCTTGATTTAAATTGCTTCAGGATGTAGACCAAATGAATCACTCCTCTGATGTGGGATTCCCCTCTGTATGCTGTGAATATGTTTTATTGCCATTGGTTAATAAAGAACCCACTTTTGGCTAATGGCTTAACAGAGTAAAGCCAGGTGAAAAATATGAACAAAGACATAGAGAGAGAGTAGGCGGAATTGAATAGATGCCATGTAGCTGCTGAAGGAGACAGATGCTGGAGAACCTTGCAGGTAAACCACGAGCCTTGTGGTGGTACATAGATTAATAGAAACGGGTTAATTCAAGATGTAAGAGTTAGCTAGAAACATACATGAGCCAATTGACAGTGTTATAATTAATACAGTTTCTGTGTAATTATGTTGGGTTTGGGAGGCTAGGAAGTGAATAAGCAGCCTCCTTCTATAAATCGGCTTGCCAACATGGGCTGACTACATCCACATAAGACCCAATAGAGCTTAAAAAGGAATTCTACACACACACACACACACACACACACACACACACACACACAAAACAGAGTTTAGTGTAGCTTCTTAGTAGTGGCATTTTTTTTCTGGGTGGGCTCTGTTTGCTGGTGATGAGCAGGTGTGCTGCGGGTCCTTTAACAAAGGTCTTCCTGACTCAGTTTTGGCAGCTAAGGCTGGGCAGCTTCTTTATGGGAGGGCTTCCTGGTTCATGCTAGTTGTATGAGAAGCTCTGGCTCTTTGAGGAGGCCAAGCACTTAAATGGTGTTCCTTGTCAAAAACTAATTACAGATAGGCATGCAATAAAGACAAATCCAGATGGGAAAAAAACTCTAAATGGGTCACAATGTTAGATAAATGTATATAGGCTCGGGGGGGAGGGGAGAATATAGTCAGTTATCAAAAAAAAGTAAAGTCTTTAAAGAGACAGAGTACAGATAGTCATAGATTAAAGAAGTAAAGAAAATAAGAAATATAAAGATGGAATAAACACAGAGAGTCTGGATTATGTATATTATTTAGTTTTCTTTAAATTTTTTGACTGTGAAGGAGCTAAATACAGAGAGACATTTCATTGTATGGGCTGCTAAACTTAACATACATATGTTAATGGTATCTTGACTTCAAAATTTGGGTCTAAGGATATGTTGCTTTGGAAAAGAGGTTCTGCTTTTGTTTCCACAGAGAATAGAAAGCTGTGGATTCCTTACCAGCTAATATGGTTTGATCAAACAAGACACCATGAAGCAATGGTCCAGATAGTCCAACATCCATGACAGCTTCAGGACTGCTGGCTGAGATGGACCTACCACACAAGATACCCCATGAAAGACCTGCATCCCAAATCAGCAGGAGGTAGTCTAGAGAACAATGTCCAAATTCCATAAATGATTGTTTATAAATGTTTGTTTACATTTAAAGGGGGATATGCTATAGAGATGAATATTTTAAATTGGTATGGATCTTGGTTTATTGATAAGGTCAATTTTGTTATATGTATATTTCTGCTCTTGTATAAGGTACTGTGTTTGTGCAGCTCATTAAAAATGTAATACATAAGAAATACAGGTTAGTAGACAGTCATCTATAATAGTCAAGCTTGTAGTCATGTTAGTTAGGTTTTCTAGATATACAGAGATATATTTAAGATGGATAGGTATTCTTTAAACCTTTCAAAGACTGAAAAAACATGCCATTTAAAATGTTTTAAAAACTTAGAACTTTTCATAATAATGAGACACATTCACTTCTGGCAGCACCAATTACTTCAAGAAGAAGATGGACATCCAAGAGGCTTCTTATGGAGTTTGCTAGCCATTTGAGCAAGAAACTACTCTTGCCTGTACTGCTTAATGGTATGCTGTATGAACTGGACATGTAGGACCCACAGAAAAATGACTACTGAAGTTGCCTAAAGAAGGTGAGACATTTCTTCAGGGTTCCTGCTTCAAGAGAGAACTGCCAGATATATTCTAGGACACAGATGAAAGCAACTGATGAACTTTGCCAGTACAAGGCATAAGATACCTTCAAATTTCCTGCTTCATGGAAAAATCTACTAAATGGGGCTAAAGTTGGATGCTCCAGTGCTACAAAAGAACTTTGGGTGACCTGTCCAGGCAGCAAGATGTCTCTGTCACTTCTAGAGTTTTGGAAGTTGTTTACAAAACTCTCCTGTGAACTTAAGTAATATTATATCTTTCTGGGGTCTTTAATAGAATTGAAGAATAGATAGTTATAATTATAGTTTTTCTTAGTTATGATAAAAGATAAAGTAGATATAAATATTATAACTATAATTCTTGGTTGATAATTGCTTTGTTATATGTAATTTTTACTATGTTAAAGTTAAAATCTTCCTTTTATTTAGACCTAAAAGGAGAGGTGATGTGGGATTCCCCTCATATGCTGTTAATATGTTGTATTATCATTGGTTCATAAAGAAGCTGCTTTGGGCCTATGGCAGTGTGAATATAGCAAGGTGAAAATTCCAACTAGAGATAGAGGAGACAAGAAGGCAGAGTCAGAGAGAGAAGCCTTGTAGAGGCTGAAGGATACAGACACCCTGGAACTTTACCAGTAGGCCACAACCATGTGGATATACATAGAATAATAGGTATGGGTTAATTTAAGATGTAAGAGTTAGCTAGGAATATGCTTAAGCTATTGGCCAAGTAGTGTTTTATTTAATATAGTTTCTATGTGATTATTTAGCATCTGGGTGGCCAGGAAACAAATAAACAGCTTCTGCCTATATTCCTCAGTTTTGTTTCCTTATGTACTTAGATGCACAAGCCAGGTTTTATCAACAAGTATATAAGAGCACATACACACACAAAATGTTAATAAGTAGATTTAAATAATTGTAATCAATAATATATCATTATATTTTGTTTGCAATAGACATAAAAACATAGGACTAATGTATGAAAAAAGTAGGACATGGTCAACTATTCAGAATACTACAATAAAGGGAGAAAAGCTTCCACAGAAGCAATCTACCATAGCTCATATGTAGTCACTAGGGTCACACCTAGGATGAGGTGCTGATAAACTACTGAATGCACAGCATGTACAAAATCCCTAGAATTTTGTGTGACAATCTGAAAGGAATTTCAAAATCTATATTTCATATAAGATGAACGCTTCTAGGCTCACTTTGAAAAGTTTCTTGTCACTTACATATTTAACCATACAACCATAAGATTCTGACAAAGGGCTCCTTAATTGCACTTAATATGACTAACTATACATGGAAGACACAGACTATACATATATTTACAGCAAAATATCTAAAAAACTTAAATTTGCATTGAAAATATGCAAGACCCTCTTATGTTTTGTGGAATTGTAGAATACTTGTAAGTAGCAAGGGTGACCTCCAGTGTGCAAGATGGTTATACCAGAGAAGTGTTCCAGGCACAGAAACCCCTGACCCAGTCTGGGACTGCGAGAGTTTTTAAGATAAGAGAAAAGGAAGTTTTCTGTGTCAGAATGAGTTTGTAAGCTCAAAGTAATTACTCTGTCTTCCTTTGCTTCATTCCATTTGTTAGTTTTGCTTAGTTTTGCTGTTTATGGTATTGCTTGCCACCAAAATCTCAAAAGACTAGGGGGATAAATTGGTGACTAATGAATGCCAGAGAAAAGCTTCCTTCTGCATCCTCTGGTTGGGATTTAAATTCTCTGAGGAATAAGCTGAATTTATACTATTTGAAGTGAAAATTCGAAGTGATGTTCTTTAAATGTCTCATGGTAATGCGAAGCAATAAAACCACCCGACAAAGTTTACAGCGGCTGACCCACAAAATAGCAAAAACTAATAACCTCTAAAACTGAACTTAAGTTTTTTTTTTTTTCAGGAAATCTTCAAGATCGAAAGTTTTCACTGTACATATTTCTTTTTATGAAAAGCAATGGCTTGTCACATTGAATAATACAATTTCTATTTGCCTTTAATCTCAACACAATAAAACTATCCCATGAAAAGAGAAAGCATGAAATTTTCTTTACAAGCCAATCCAACATCACTCACTTCATCTTTTAGATTTCTGGTAATAGGAATTATCTCCAACTACCACAGAATTTTTCTCTGCAGATTAAAAAAAAAAGACACTACTTGGTAAAC
This sequence comes from Alexandromys fortis, assembly GCF_014885135.2. Classification (NCBI taxonomy): domain Eukaryota; kingdom Metazoa; phylum Chordata; class Mammalia; order Rodentia; family Cricetidae; genus Alexandromys; species Alexandromys fortis. The sequence continues at coordinate 1,258,408 of NW_026068085.1, forward strand.
AGCTGAAATTTTGAGGGGAAAAGGTTTCTTTTAAAATATTTCATTAGTGAAAACCCCGAGTTCTGCCTTAGCTAAGCAGACCACACAGAGGTCTAATTAGCTGGGTGCCCACCAGTGCTCCTGCCTGGTACAGTCAGTGTCTCCGCCAGGAGAAGCTGCTTTCAAACGTCTGGGCTATGCTGCTAAAGACTTTGCTTCCGGCTGACTCTTAGCATGAAAGGTATAAGGCTTAAAGTGAATTGCTCTTTATGAATATTCATAACAATCAGTATGGACATAAGTTCCTAGACAGGGAAAAGTATGAATAACTGCATGTGATCTAGCTTGTTTACATGGCTTATAATTTGGTACATGTATGCATAAAATTCTTATTGTTAATAGCATGAAATTAATGCCTTATTTAAAATTCACATTGGTGATAATATGTTCTATATGTAATAAATTATAAATTATGAAATTCCCTAGAATATTATAATCTATTAAATGATAATTATTCCTTTGGACTTGTTAAGATTTATCATGACAAGAATCTGTGTGCTACCTGCTAGGAAATGCCTGAACATGCCCTGACATGATGGGCCCTGATGGCACCAGAGGAACCATTATTATCCATTGTGTCAATATTTTGCATGCTAAACAGGATCCACAGAAGATCTGAACTAGTTCTTTGTGCATGAGGCCTTCATCTGTTTTGTCAATGATATAGTAGTATTAAAGCCATATGCTTGAATTTATACAATTACAGTTATACAATTTTTATCACTAATTTTCTCAGTAAGCTCCCAGAAGATAACATCTTTCAAATATACTTCAAATTATTTCATTTAAATTTTTTATTTTTGAATGCCATGTTAAATGTGTCAAATTAATACCAGAAAAGATTTGAAAAAAATTAAATTTACCTCCTTCTGTTATTTTTAAAAATAGTATTTTTGTTTCAAAATCAAATTAGAGTCTCGAGTGTCTCCCAAAGTTAACTTGCAAACAAAGAATAAAGTTTTTGCTTTCTTTTATTGAAGTTATGAATCAAAATATTAAGGAGGTTTTCACCTTAATCCACCACACTAATATACCACCAGAAACTTAACATTAAATATGTACAAATATTTATTACATCTTATATAATTTTAGCTAAATAAAATATTTTAAAGCCAAATATTAGTTTTTGTGTTCATTTCAAATGCAATATAATAACTGATTCTTGTGCATTTGGGACAAAATGATGTGTACGAATATATTAGAATTCTTTGCTATTTGAGACATCAATCTTGAAATGTTGACTATATCTTTAAATACTATGACTTACCAGGTGATATGTAATAATACAAAAGGCATGTATAAAATAACATGCAAGCAAGAAGTGGCAGATAAAGAATTAAATTTCAGTCCAGGCTAACAGTGAGAGCTCCATTTTAAGAAAAGAGAATAACCTGCTATGAAGAAATTGATTTCTCATCCCAGGCATTTGTTAAACACCTAGACTGGCAAAATGCCAGCCTGATTCATGTAGTCATTTGAAGATCAAGAATTTTAAAAAAAAGTATCAGATGGCACACATTTAAGGAAGGAATGCTAGTAAGATGTCTAGTCGTGGAATTTTCTGCAAATGGATTACGTATCATAAAAGACACAGTGCTCTTTTGTGTACTGATTTTTAATCAATACTTTTTCAGATGTGCCAGGCTGCCCAGATTTTTGAGTACAAGAGTGTTTTTTGCTTTTAATCTTGGCTCTGTTCTTATGAAACCATGTTTTGGCAAACTCGGCAATTCCTTAAATGAAGATTTTTTTTCCCCCTGCCACTTCAGGGTATCAGGAGACCATTTTAATTCACTCACCAGCTAAACTCTCAACGGGACTGGTGCACACGGTAACATAGGAGCCAATATCCTGGCCATCAGTTTTCATCCAGCCTCGCTGGACCTTTCCATTATGGCTGCCCCGCATTTATTGTTCTTCATTGCATCTGTCAGCATTTCCTGACAGCACACTACTGAGCACATGGCTACAAAGTCAGTACCAATCAGTGCACGATCATCAGACATAAGTAGCAGACTATTGATAATGGGCCTTAAATCAGATCATCATGGTTTAAGCATAAGATTCCTAAAAGGCGACGGTCCCAGGGGAACTCTTAGTTGCACCTGCACCTGTTACAGTCCCCCACCTACAGCTGCAAAAGAAGAAAACCACGAATGTGTTAAGCGCAGACAGATACCCACTGTCACACACTGCACCATGTAAAATGAACCATAGGAGCAAAAGTGGCAACGAATGCGACTTTGCTGTCCTAGAACACGCCACCCAGCAGTGGTGCTCGGCTTTCGCCGCGTCAACTTGCTACGGCCAGTTAACAAGAAAAGCGAGAGAATTCAGAGTTTGAAGCTGTGCTCCACCAAACTCAAGGCACGATGGTAGAAACAAAGGCATCTAATTTCTCTCTGACATAAATAATAAAACAAAACAGGAGATGCATGCAAATTTAGTAACATAAAATTTAAGGTGATAAACAGAATGGAGGTTGGCCTCTTGTTTAGTATTCCTGAGTTATCACCATAATTGCTGCATGTCTATCATCACCAGCCAAAGAAAAACGTGTCTTTCTCAGCTGCTCCCTGCTTGTTTTGTTCGCTGTATTCTTGTAAAGTGGGAGAAAATAAGTGTCATTTAATGAATAGTGCTATTCTTTGTCTGACAGCTTCATATCTGCTAGGTGTAGGAGGCCTACTACTTTCTTTCTCTGATAATGTTTTTGACAGTGTGCTAAATTCCTCCCCCAAAAGGCCGGCGTGTATATTCTGCTAAAAGGGCTTCATCTCTCCTGAATGGGTGCCCTCTTTTAACCCCCTTCAGCTTCTGTTCTTACATTAATTGAGTTGATCAGATTGAGCATATGAATTTGTCTTTGATGTATTCGTGTGTTTAGTTGACGTTGCTCTCGCTCTCATTGGCAGCGGACAGAGCTCTCAGACAAATAGGACTGTTACCATGGCAACAGGCAATAGCTAGGGATCTCTTGAAAAATATTTTTATTTCAAAATTCAAACTGGAAAATTCTCCCTGGATATGGTTCTCGGTTCTAAACGTGTCATATCTAATGATGAACGCAATTAGGAATCCCACCAGTGTTTTAAATAATAAATTAGCCTCATTTTCTCGGCCTGGCATGATGACACACAAATACTAAAAAGGCGTCTTCTTTTTAAAAGCCATAACAAAGGACTTATTAATGACTTTTGTTCTTAGGATTTCAAATTAAAACGGATGGTGGGCTAATCAGTGGCTTTGTATCTGCTAAAACCAAAGGCCTAGAGGGAAACTTTTCTTTCTTTCTTTTCTTCTTTTTTTAAAGAAAACACTTCAAGCTGCTGTGATATGTGGTTATTTCATTTAAAAAAAAAAAGCAGGTGTAGAAGCTCTTCTATAAATGTTGAATGCTATAGCAGTTGGTAAATCTCTGTGGATAGAAATGCCCGTAGCCATGTTTAATTACTGAGCCTGAGAAAGGGACGGCTGGCGAATATAACTTTTATACCCACCACCTTCTCAGAGCTCTGCGGCTTTCAAACCTGGGCTAAGCTGTTGCAAGAGAAGGGAAATATAAATATTCAATATGTGATAGAAATAACAATTCTTAAACTTAATTTATTCTTGACTATATAATTTCAGTTGTATTAATTATTATTTCTCCAGATCACACCATGTCTGGCTTAGAGGACAATGGATGTCTTTGTACCACAAGACAGCTTCAAGGACCTGACATAATATATCATCACATTTTAAAGGTCATTAAATACACGCCACACTGTTTTATTCCTTAAACTTTATGTTGGTATTCATAGCTCTTTCGTGTCTGTGTCTGACTGCTATATGTTGAAGTACACTTTGCTTTTAAAACTGCACTACTTTAAAAAATTTTAGTGATAAAATTGAGCAAAGAGATGAGTATTGTGAGTTTCTCTAAAGAAAATTGTTCTTAATTTTTAAGAAGTCACCATACCCATTAATGAGAAGGTTAACGTGAATCCACATGGCATCTTTTGTTCTTCCCATGTTAAATATGACTTCTACATTGCACACACTAAGATGTTTGTGTTGAAAGTAAAATATGGTAAAACATGAAATCTATATATTTTATTACATTATAGTCATAAACAGTTATGAATTTCTAAACTTTTACTTATATATATTAACTGTTATTCTAGTCTAAGACGTAAATACTACATGTTTTATTTTAGGTTTTGCTACTAAAAAACATGAAATTTTTTTTTTTACTGAAAATGAGTTCTATATTTACACACTACACACACAAGCACACACACACAGGCACATATAAGTACAAATACACAAAGAACCCTCAAGTACAAACCCCTGAAACACTGCAGGAACTATGGAGAGGGAACATTGATCACCTTTACTGTTTTACAACTTGCTTCACCCAAACAACCTGTAGTGATCATAGATCCCAGCTGACCTCAGAGTTCACCAATGGCTGCTGGGGTAGTATGCGCATATCCCGGAGGTTCAGCTGGGACTGCTCCCCAGGGCTCCAAAAGATACTTTCCTTATGGAGGCCTTATTTTCCTCTGAGGTAGGGCAGTATGTCTTCCTCGCTTTCTCAAAATAACAAAATAAAATAATTTTTGAAAGAAACACACACTAAAAGTATCCATTTAGAAAGGAAGGAAAAGGTTCAGCGTGTGTTCAGAGAAGTCATCATACACTCAACAAATTCCTTAGACCTGTGTAGTAAAAGCCTCACTCCTTGCTGTTGTTGCTGTGTTCTAGTTGTGAGTTAAGGTCTTACTATGCAGACCAGCCTGACTCACAGAAACTCTCATGCTTTGACTTCAAGTGCTGAGCTTACATGTGTGGGACACCATGCCTGACAAAAGACAGCTGTGAGTGTGTTGTATGCTTGTGCTCATATGGATGTATGTTTGTATGGGAAATTGCACACGTGTAAGTGTGCATGCTTGTGTGTGGAGGCCAGAAGACAATCTTGGTTGGTTCCTCAGGAACACGTCCTCACTAGCCTGGAACTTTCTGATTCAGCTCTACTTGCTGGCCAACGAGACACTTTATCTGCCATATTGGGATTATAACATGCTCCACTATGCTCTGCTTACGCTCGAAGCCTTGAACTCAGGCTTCATACTTATGTGGCAAGCACTAACCTCCGTGAGCTCTCTCTCCAGTCCACACGTAGACTGCCTTATGATCTGTGATGGTAAGCACTATGAGGGAGAGAAGGGAATGTTTTTCTGCCTCTTTTTTCTCTGACTAAATTAGATTGTGAGAGATGAGGAAGAACTCCGCTGTATTTCTCAGTAACAAACATTATAAGCCTGGGTGGGGAGGACGTAAATTGAGAGGGCTCCTCACCCCACTAGCAAAGCCCTGCAAAAGCCATGTCACCACCCTCAAAATCCTTCAAGGGCTTGAACCGCTTCCCAGGTGTGGCTATGAAGAAGTGGGGGCGCACACTGCTCAGCACTGAACACTGTTGCCATGCTGGAGAAAAAATAGCTTGCCTTAAGTGTTGAAAATGTTTGGGAAATTCAGAGAAAGATGGTTTCCCTTCATGCTTTGCACTTCGGACATCTGTGAACACAGAGTGGCTCACTGACTTAGCACCAAGGCATGAATCAGCTCCATCAGAATCCAGCAAACCCAAATGAAAGCTAAAAACACTGCGTCCTGAAATCTACACTGCGTCCAGAGACTACAGGGATTAACTGCAAGGTGATTTGCCATAAAAAATACAAGGCCATGTGGGGCAGGTGACAGAGACTTAGATTTGGAGCCAGAACGCCAGGGTCAGATGTTTCTCACTAGCACCCAGGCCTTCCTAAACCATAAGGTCTTAATCTCCAAAAGAGGGGTCACGATGGGAGGCCTCCTCCAGGTGACTGCAGTGAAAGCCAGAGAACAAAAGAGGATGCGCCTCTGGAACACGGCCTGCGCTTCAACACACTTTCCACTGTTTAAAAATTATGATCAGCATCATTTCTTCATAAAAACCTTCAAATTTTCATCATGGTAATTGGGTCTTCCACCACTCAATCTCACAGCCTAAGCATTGTGTTTTACAGCATACTGCTTCTGTTTGAATACTTTAAAAAAGTTGTCCTTATAAAATATGAACTTAGACATTATATATAGTACCTTTTTCTACACTGGACTATAACTTGGGTATAGTGACCCAGAAAGTAAGAGAATTTAGACAAAGCTTTAGTCACAGGAAAAAATCAGTTATGCTGTGATCCAATAAATTACAATAAAAATATAAATATAAAATAACCACTTTTACTACAAATACCTATTCAGGAAATTTAAATATGGACTCATCATTAGTAATTGTGTCTATTCTTGATGATATATAAACATTTATGACTACACCTGAATATCAGATAAATATAAAGTTAGAAATGATAGTTATAAATACACAAAGCAATTCTTTGGCTATAAACAGATTATATCCAAAAACTTGAATAATAAATTACTTATTAAATACCTAAATGCATTTTATCACTGAAATAGCATTAATATGGCATGATGGGCACAAACTACATCAAAAATACATTGGTCCATAACTTATCACCAAGATTAATAACTGTGCATGTATAAGAATTGCTCATAGAAAATACACCTGTGTTTTTAACAAACCCAAGAAAATGATTCCCAGTCCTTCCCCTGATGGCTGGATAATTGGGATAAGGAAGGCTGTATGATAGTTTGAGCTCTGAGAGGGCAGATGCAAATTGTACTTTAAGAGAAAAACTTAGACTCAAAAGTTCAGGAACAAAAAGAGTGATGAATGAGTCTCTGTATGTTACTGTTGCCGTCGTCATCACCATAACCACCATCATCATCCCTACTACCACCATCTGTTACTTACAAGAAAGCCAACCATTACTAACAATACCATTAAATACAAGTCTGTGAGAGGCAGGAAGATCGAGATTAGGGACACTGGTGGGACAGCACAGGAAAGAAAAGTTGGAGGCTTGAGACGGAGCTGTTGTCTCTATGTTTCATGGTGAGTTCTCACATAGCTTGTGAGAGTCAGTCCGATGGGAAACCAGGAGAGAAGCAAAGTGTGTGCAGGCAGATGGAGACAGCAGCATTACACCGAGGAGTCACCATCAGAGGAAAGCGATACCTGAAGCCAGGGATTGGCTGTGAGTATTGTACCCTGCCCTTCATCATTCCTTCATGTCCTGAGCCTCTGCTGGTACCACATTCTCTTGGTTAGCTGTCTATGTCACTGATCAGGATTTCCCAGGGCCGTGCTCTCAGCTTCTAGATAGCAAAGCCCCTAAGCCTTAGTATACTGCCTCCAGTTCAGCATCCTGCTCCATTAGCTGCCTTGAAGCCATATCAAGAGCACCACCCCAAGAGACAGTCCTTGTCGCACCATTTTCTCCTCCCTCTGCCAGGTTCCTGTGGCTGTAAGGAACATGGCTCTCATGGTCACTGAGGGTAAGATCTTAAGAAACACCCTGTTTTGCAGCCTTTACAGCTTTCTCTCCACAATCCCTTGAGCTGCTTCTTTCTGGTCGTTTAACTAAATATCTTCAAAAGAGATGCTAAAGTTCACCTAATTGCAACCCAATTCCAGCTGGGACTATGGCAGTCCTCTAACTTCTGTTTCCACTGTTTCTATCCATTGAGCCTGTTTTTCGAGATTAGGGCTGTTTGCAATGCAAGTCAGAGCACATTCCTTCACATTCAATACCCTTCCACAGACCTCTTATCACACAGAATCAGTCACACTTGCAAGTGGTGCTCCCTCCTCTCTCCCTTCCTTAGCTTAGTCATAATCAAGACAGTTATGGAGCTACGCGAAACTGATTTCAGAAACACTCATGACTTGGTTTTGAGGTTTCACACTTGCTCATGGATGCCTTCCCTGGTTACTCTACTTTAAATACCTATTTGCACACAGACATGTATGCACGCACCATGTCCTTCTTCTATGCCTTGCTTTACTTCATAGCTTTTATTACTATACTAACATTTCTGAGCTCTTTTGTAATATAAATTTTAGGAAGATAAAGCTGTTATCTAACTTGCTCTGTGTACACTCCAACCATCCCTAAATAGTAGGTACTCAACATACATTGTAATTACTCATTTTGACTCATTTTTTTGACATTTCAAACTTCTTACTTTTCTATAATGGAAAAAACTGGCCACTTACACTGACACATAGAAAACATGCTTTGCAGCAAAAGGATGATATTGTATTTAGAATTTGAATTTCAGAATGTAAATTGCACAATTCTGTTACATCCAGTGATTTTAAAAACAGTTGGACTTTTCAAAAGCAGCTAAGACTTCAAATTAAGCACCTTCCAGAACTGGCTCTCGGAAGGAGAAGTGAAGACGGAAGAGTCTTTACTCATGTTTCTAAAATGTGCTCTGAGATTTAAGAGATAATTATGTAACTTTCCTCATAAGATTCATTAAATATCTCACTATTTGACAGTTTGTGTTATAGTTTTTCACACTATATCTAGAGTTATGAACTAAACTATAAATGATTTCAAGTAGCAAATCTAAGGGTTAGTTTATTTGTATTAATGGGTTAAACACTACAAATGTCTTGAATTACAAATTACAAATGAAAGGTCAAGAATTACAAAAGTGAAATGTATGTACATTGTCCCATGTGCTCACCCTACCCATGTGCTCGTCCTACACATGTGCTCGCAAAATCCCATGTGCTCGCACTATCCCATGGGCTCACACTATCCCATGTGCTCGCACTATCCAATGGGATCACAATATCCCATGTGCTCGCACTATCCCATGTGCTCACCATATCCCATGGGCTCACACTATCCTATGGGCTCGCACTATCCCATGGGTTCGCACTATACTGTGTATTCAATGTATACTGTATCATGGCTATTATGAAGTATGAGTAATCATATTCCTAATATCTACACAGTACTTACTTTGAGCCAGGTAGCATTTTAGTTCCATTATTTAAAATTCACATCAACACCGAAACAAAATCACAAAGCAGCTTCATTTTGTAGGTCAGAAAGTTGAGATATCGAAGGGTTGGCTGTCAATATCACAACTGGAAGATGGTAGACCTTATGTGAACCTACACATTCTGGATCCACAGCCCGTCATGTAACGTCCATGAAATGATAATACACACACTGCCTAGGAAAGCAAGCTTTTTGTCACAGAACACTGTTACGAGTGATTGTTACTTATGAATTCTATTACTAAACTTACTACTATGAATTCTAAACATCTAAACATTATTTAAATTGTTATTAAGCAGGCAAAAAATCCAAAAGTCCTGTTAAAGATGAATCCTGCATTTAATGTATTCAAGACTAAATTCTTATTAATTTCATCCCTAATTTCAACAACTTGAGATAAGTGCCTTTAGACAGTGGAAACCAAAGAATTAAAAAATTCAAATATCAAAACTCTTTAAAATCAGAGTAATATAGATATGTAAAGCAGTGTGTTTTTTAATATCTTAAATTTATGTATCATTGCTATCACTGTATTTTTTTTTTAGCTAGATAACCCCAAATGACCAAGTAATAATAGAGTGCACGGAAGTAAAGGATACCTAAATGACTAGAAACGAAACCAAGGGTACCTGTACAAAATGTAACTGCCAATTATGGCAGTCAGCCATCAAATGCATAAGCTAATACCTTTTTAAGGTCACTAGGAGCATCTCCATGTTAGACTGTCCAATGCTCTGCATTTCCACAGGCAAGCTTTGTGTTCCAGCTGTAGCAGGGAAATTACTGAAGCGGTAATTCTCTTAATATTTAAATAATATATTAAAATTTAATTTTCAGCACCTGGAAGACTCTGTTTGTATGCCAACAAATGAGGTAGCTGGGCCTGGAGCTCCTATACATATGGGACTAAAAAACAACCTATCACAAATAATTACTAAGCTGGAGCAGCTGTAGCCACCACGGCAGTCATTTAAAAATCAGGTCAAAGTTGCTCGAATTCTTTTCCATTTTCAGGATACCCTGTTGTGAATAAATTCTGTGATGTTTATCCTTTTCTATTTTTCTTATTTTTAGATATTATTTATTTTTCCTGATAATCATAGATTGAGGTAAAAAGGATAGAAAGCTGGGAATATTAAAAAACAAATTAGTTGCTGACTTCTTCGACTCCTTTCCAGCCTTTGTGACTGTTCTGATCTAAAGGCTCATGTGTTTGTTGTGTCTGTTTACATGAAGCATTACAAACTCTGCGTGCACACAAACAAATGTAAAGCCTGGGCACGGCTGTACATACATGGCCTTGACACACACACACTACAAAGGTGAAGGCTGAGCCTTACTGGACACACACACAATATTAACACAGTGATTTTCTATGTATTTCCAAGTATGATACAATCTGATCCACATACTGAAGAAATACAAATGATAAGCTTCTCATTTATTAAATGTGGACATGTTGCTGGGGGATGGGACTAGCCCACACGAGGTTCAAAACCATTTTATATGCTTTTGTTCACACTTAGGAAAGTAAAATCCTTTCAAAGACTGTCTTTTATGGCCACAGTTCCTAAGCTCACAAAGCTGTCTAGAATTAGTTAGGTGCTATGTGTCTCCCAGCTCTAGGTCTTCCTAATATGCTCTCTAAGAAACAAAGACTCAATACGGAGAATTTAGGAGTTTAGAGTGATTCACATTGCTTTTCTCAAAAGCTCAACACAAAAAGAAAATTAATTTGAAAGGTGTATTTAGCAAAAAGATGGCAATGGAAAGAAATTCCTATTAAGTTGAAATTTTAATTGCCTTGAATTGTTTTTATTTTACAAGCAGATCCTTGGCTATAGAAAGGCATCTAAATGACTGGCTCACTCATGCAAATTGTCAATCCTATACCTGATATTTAGAAAGAAAATAAATTAAGATTTTATTGTGTTGGAGGGAAAGATGGGGATTAAAGTATGGGGGAAATTTAGCAAGAATTTATACAGTATTACCTTCAATCATTTTGATGCAAGTCATTCACACCACCACCATGCTAACAAGACATCCAATTTACTAAACAATGAATAGTGAAAATACATTTAAAAGGTACGAATGACTGTCCAAAGAATGACACTGAAAAATATTAAGTAACAGCTCTACCTCAAGATAAGCCTCACCATTAAAGAGTTTTAATGAAGAGAGCCTTCAAAGGCTAAATCAGGAGGCATTGATTAGATTGCCTCTAACTTTGTGTTTTGACACCTTCGTCTTTCGTGGCATTGTATTGTCTCTGTGCATCTCACAAAGGAAGCATTTTACCAGGCCCACACAAGAACAGGAGACAGCAATGCGTATAAAAGAGACTGTCAAGGGTGTGAGCCAAAATGGGTCTCATTTGGATTTCAAGTGAAGAAAACTCCTAATGCATCTCATTACAATGTATGTGAACCTCTGAAAAGAAGGATGGATTGGGATTCTCATCCCTATTAATTTATTGAAATGGATTCAGTTTTTTTTCCTTGTATATCAGGAGAGACCATGTGTTTCAAGCAAGGTAACAATATTATAGTTCCAATAACCAAGTCTGCTGTGGTTCAGTATGTCCTTCTTTCAGATGAAAGGGACGCCATTTCCTTGATAATTAGAATTTGTGCTTAAAAATAAATCCTACAATTACACAGCAACAAATAAAGATTCTTTGTTACGATCATTTTTACAGACCTGCCAAAGCAGCTGCATAGCTTTGTAGCAGAGTAGGCTTTTACTGTTTGAAATCCTATCTCTCCTTTACTAGTGCCTTTCACATATTGACTTTTTATTTCATTGACCAATTGTCAGCGTGGAATAATTAGGATAACACCAAGGATAACACCAAATTAAAACATAGTAAAAAGAAAATAAGACAAAGAAAGTCTCAGTATTTTTTATCACTGTGCTATATAATCTACTATATATTTTTTGGACATCGAGGTCCCTATTATAATTGATTGTTTTTGAAGTATTTATATTTATTTAATTCCATAACTTCATTAGAATGATATCTACCATTCAAAAATTCTAATCCTTAACTATAGAGAAAGGTCATGATCTAATGCAGTTAGACACCCCAAATAATTCCACAAATGCACGGGATTGCAGATAGAAGACATATGCTCTCATTGCTCTTTAACACCATTAACATTTAGAGATGATTGATTATGTCATACCAATAGCATTCTGTGAATGCAGAGCTGATCTATTTTTTATGTAAATCATACAACCTGCTAGTCAAATTAAAGGTTAAATATACATAAAGTCTTAAAATACAGATAATCTTTCACATGCAACATGGACCCATGATATACACAGTCAAATGCAACAGGAGTCATGGATTCATGAGATGCCTCCTGTTTAAACCCAGAAAAAAAGCATGACTATGTCCTCCTTAGGTTGCAATGCATTTTAATACAAAGGAAATTGTATGTGCACAGCGAAGTAAAATTAAAAATTATAGCCAGAAAACACAAGTAGAAATAAATGTACAATCACAAACTTGAAAAGAACTCTATGAACAAATGCATATTTATTATTTAAATTTTTCATAGATGTGATTGTTAATAGGTTACAGAGAAGACAGCTGTAAATCAAATAGTATGTGTACATATATGTTGATGTGTATGCATAAGTTATATAAGCAGTAGGAATCTATATATAAATGATCTCAATAAGAACATTTCTACATCATCCTAGAACACAGACAATGGGGATTTTCTGATGAATTATAATTAAGTTAGAATGATATATGTTTCTTATTTTTGTCTTGACAGTTCTTATACTCTCAGGCTCAGCCTGAGAGTATAAAACAAATATACGGCAGGTTACTTGTTGAATAATGTATTTCAAGAAATTAAAAATTACCAGGGAGTTTCCTAAGATCTACACATGAATACATATTTTGAACTTAATTTTTATTACTGTATTGAATACATGAATATACTTTATAATCTACTTACAAAGCAGTTAATATTGGAGTTTTTAAAGGACATAACAAAGGTAGTAATACTACTTTTATGAATAAACTTTATAGCATTATGAATAAAACTGACAAGTATAAAATTTGCTCTATAAAATACGTGATATACTTATGTTAATTCACCTTTTTAAGGATCTTATGTGTTGCTCCATTTTTGACAATCTTCCATTCATACTAGAGACATGTTGAAAAACACTATATTTTTCCCTCAATAAGGAAAATCACTTTACTCACTATCATGCTTATTCTGTCTCAATAAAAAAATCAATCATCAAATGCTTGCTTCCAAGTTTTACTTGTTAAACTGCCAATTTATGCATACAGTTTGGCTCAGCAGAAATTCACTCAGCACCATTTCTTTCATTATTATAATTTTGTACATCTCATAAAATGCTTTCCACTCAGGGTGTGGGGGAATTGGCTTGAAAGTTTCCACACACCTCCGTGAAAAAAAGGTCCCATTACAGCTAAAATACAGTGGTAGGTTGTAACTCCAAACCATCATTTTTAAAGAAAAAGAAAAACTATATCATTTCTGTGATTTTTCAAAGTAATAACGGCCCGGCTGATCCCACTGACAGGGGTGACTGAATTGGTTGTCTAAATGGTAGTAATGTCAATGTCAGATACGTAGTTATCTTTTCATCTTGGTCCATTCTTGAATGTAAAAATCAGATGCTTGAAGGACATTTCACTGACCTGTTATGGCCTCTGAAACTCTCAAACACAATGATAGTATTCCTTTTATAAGAGCCACATTTTGGAGAAAACCGGCTTCATCAATGATGCCTTTGCGACATCTGGCGGTCCATAGGATATATAAAAATTACCTTTTGTTTTTCTAAATCTATCAGTACTTGAAATTCCAGTCCAAAAGCCTTTGATTCCCCCTAGCGGGGGCACAAAAGCACTCTGGCCTGCAAACTAAGTTGTGGGCTACCATGAATCTATATGGTGCAAAAGGTCACAGATCTTGAGATGTGGTGACATCATGACAATAAGACACTTTCTAGACACAAGCTGACCCATTCTGAATATAAAAAGGGCCCTGATCACATGTTCCCACACATTTTAAACCATAGTGAAAAGAGAAATATGCTAAGTGTTCCAAGCAGAAGCTGGGCACTTGTGTTTGAGGGTACATATAGTTCTCACACTTAAGAAATACTACACAGGATTTCCAGCCAGACTGCTTAAATGATCTAACAGCTGTTTTATTATGTTGTAGGTTGAGGCCCCATAAATTGTAATAAGGAGTGAGAAGAGGTTGAATCAGATGGTGCATGCCTCTACATACTCTTTGGTTGTTTTGTAAATTATTAATTTGGTCATAGTGAAGTGTGTCTATATGTCCTGCCTTTATTTATATTTCCAGGAAAGCATATGGTTTGGATATTACTTTATGCAGAAGATAGAAACCCTGCCTTTGGATTTTTATTCTTGTTCTTTAGGGGATTTGGTATGAAGAGAAGGGAAGGAAAATCCATCTCTGCCCTTTCATCACATGCTCTCTAGGCAACTTGCTAAGAAGTCAGGACTTCACTTGTGCTTTACAGGGCAGAAGAAATCACTCGTATTAGAGCATGGGACTGTCAGTTATGCTGAGAATTGGTGAGGCGGCATACTTTGCAGTCAAGAACAATTACAAATGGACAGTGTTTATTCCCTATTTTCAGCCAACATTTCAAATATTTGCCTTTATAAATCTGTATTATTTTGGCTATAAAGTAAGCTAATTTTGGCTAATATATTTTACTTTAAAGAAAAAAACTTAAGCTTTCTAAATGACTTTAATAATTCTGTGTGTGTTGCATTTGTGTATATATGTGTTTTGAGGTCAGAGGTCAGTCTTGGATGTTATTCCTTCTTGGGGATCATGGAACTCTCGCTGGAACTTGGGCTTACTGATTAGGATAGACTGGCTCAACAGTGAATCATGAAGATGTGATATGCTTGTCAACATCACCCAGCACTGATATTATATGGATGCCACAATGTCCAACACTTTATGTGGTGGCAATAGATCAAACAACCTTGGGTCTTTACTATGATAAGAGCTTTACCAGCTGAGTGATTTCCCAATCCCCTATAATCAATATTTACAATCTATATAATTTCTGATTTTTTTCAAGCAAGCAATAGTATACACATAGTTAGTATAAAAATATTGGGCATATTTTTATTACTTACATTTAAGTACATTTTCCTGATACAACTGAACCAACTTATTTTCATTAATAAATAACTTATTGAAACTAACCCTAAGTTAGGCATGATCCTCCAAAGGATTGCCATGAGGAAATATGCAGATTAATAGAAATGGGTTAATTTAAGATATTAGAGCTAGACAATAAGAAGCATGAGCTAATCGGTCAAGCAGTGTTATAATAATATAGTTTCTGTGTGATTATTTTGGGTCTGGGTGGCAGGGAAATGAACAAGTGACCTCTGCCTACAGGGTTCCAACATACTAAAATTGTTAAGGTGTTATTATATATATTTTAAAGTTCTTAGATATAGCTTCCATTAGATGTATGCATATTAAAATATATTCATCTGATAGTAAACACAAGCAAAAATGACATACATATAGATAGTTATCATTTAAATTATATTTCTTTCTTTATGTAAAAATAAAAAGTAAAAAGAGGTGAGGCACATCTTCCTGTCAGTATTTAAAAGAACCTGATCGAGAACGACGTCTAATACAAAAGCTCTGTGTCTATTATCTTTCAAAGGGAATTCTAAAAAAAAAAAAAATCAAGTAAAGTGATCCTTGATCACTTTTTAACTTGCTGGTATTCAGATACTCTATGGTTTGAAAAATAAAGTTCACATAAAAAGAAAACATACGGAGTGTGACAGTGGTGTTTAGTCAGACAGCACTCATTTGCTCCAAGTGAGTGTCACCCAACACAATAAAAATGGCCATGGAAGCCAGAAGAGGCAACTGCAGGAACCATATCCCAAATATTATGATGAAGAAATATTTTTTGATGTCATCGTTGTTTTATTTAATCCACATAATCTGAGCAAGACACACATATATAATTTATTAAAAACACATTAGAATCTCACTATTTCCAACAGCCTAAATTCTAGCAACATATACAAATATCAAGTGACTATAGTACATGCTGAGATAAGAAAATACACCCTAGGAGAATAGAACTGACAGTCAAGCCATTTTCACTTCCTCTGTATTGCAATACATGTTGTATTTTCATCATTCCCAGTGCCAAAAAATGGAAAACAAGAGAAACTATATACAAGCCAAACTAAATAAGAATTGGTGCCACAGTTAACCTAGATATGGTCTCTCTAACCAGCCAACTCACTAAATTTCACAGTGTGAAGAAATAAGGATATTATCAAATATAGTTTTTCTACCTAGGTGTATTGAACTGAAAACATATTTTAAACTTGACATCATATGAAAGTACAAAGATATAAAGTTTAATATTTATAGTAAATTTTGTGACTTTTAAAGTCTTTTACATACAGATATGCAGGGTGTTCTGAGAATTATTATGTAACTCTCAGTGATTAGGCCAAAAATTATCAAAATGTAATTTTGTCCAAAAAAAAAGAAAGAAAGAAAGAAAAGAAAAAAGAAAAAGAAATAAGCCAAGCTAAGGCCGAGCATTTGTAAGTAAAAAGAAAGGTTGTGGAGATGTTGTCTAGAATGGACTATTGTCTTGTAATAAAATGCTTAGAAATACCATTAAAAATGCGATTTTTGTCTTCAGTTTCTAACATTAACAAATGAAAAGTTTCTATGTTGGCAAGGTATTCATGAAAATTATTTTGCTAAGTCGGAATCAGTGTAAATTAGAACAGAAAAAAGTTATAGGTATAACAAAATTAAGAAAACAAGAATGAATGCACAACTAAACATAAAAGAGATCAGCTGTGGGGACAGTGAAGGATAGCCAATGTGAGCATAATTTGTGTTCCTAAAACACAGTGAGTGTAATAGGGAAAATATCAACTTTATAATTTAGGAAAAGTCTTGTAAGACTCAAATGTATACATTGGAAGGCCACAGTATTTGTTTGTCAAAGCTAACAGAATGCTAAAATCAAAGCTACAAGCTGTGAGGTAACCACATTTCAGGGATGACACAACAGTTGTTTGACCATTTGGATAGAATATCTGGTTACAAACTGCAGAAAATGGGCTGTGTCAGTGTTGTCTGAAAATCAATGACATCCAGCTCCAAGATGCTCATAGAATGAAACCATTGCTAACACCTCTAGAATTGCACAAGCTGTCTGTCATTCAGGAACAAGAATGGCAGACCTGTGAACCCAACATATGAGAGACTGAGGCAGGAGAGTCACTGAGTTCAAGGTCAATCTGGGCTCATAGCAAGACCCTGTCTCAAAAACCAATGAAGTATATAGTATTTAGGGAAGATAAAATACTATGATATTTGAAATAAATGAGCTTTTTTAAAATGAGGGCCTTGTACATATTAAGCCAGTGTTCCACCACTGTGCTATATCCTAATCACTTTTGAAAACCATGAAGCTTGCAGGCAAATGGATGGAAATAGAAAACACCATCCTGAGTGAGGTAAGCCAGACCCAAAAAGAGGAACATGGGATGTACTCACTCATATTTGGTTTCTAGCCATAAATAAAGGACATTGAGCCTATAATTCGGGTTCTTAGAGAAGCTAAATAAGAAGGAGAACCCAAAGAAAAACATATAGGCATCCTCCTGAATATTAACCTTCATCAGGCGATGAAAG
>NW_026068085.1:1276576-1285270 GCF_014885135.2 Alexandromys fortis
TAAATAAATAAATAAATAAATAAATAAATAAATAAATAAAAGAAAACCATGATCAAAGCCTGAACATGAACTGGGAAATAAAATATAGAAAGCAATCATGTTTCCATGATGAAAGTGTCTCATGAAGTTTTTATATCAACAGAACAAAGAAGACCACTGGATGGGATCATCAAGTAGGGGAGTTACACTGACGTGGGAAGTCTCTGTTATAGGTCTCAGCACCTAGCTAACAAAATTTTTAGCTCTGGGGTTGATGGAAGCTAGGCATTTATTCATACATTCCAAAGAATTTAGGTAATAGTCACAGAGACAGGCATTACATCATATGCAGAGGTCGGTAATAATGGCTATTGAGAGAGTTAAAGATGGCTCAACATAATTTGTCCCTGGATTTGCAATATTCCAACCTCTTACATCATTAAATTTCTAAGTAGTCAATGAGGCTTTATAGGTACAGTCACTTCCTAGGACTTTGAGTTTACAATAAGATGACTACTTTTCAAATGTTAGATGCTATACCCCTAAGGTTAATCACTAAAATACTCAGCATTTAGACTTTCAAAACTTTAAAGCATTTTACAGCCTGAGGAGGCTTCCTCCTGGACATCCTGGAGGACTGCTCTCCAGAGAAACATTTACTCTTGCCATTCTGAGCCCATGTCAGATCCTTTAAAGTCCCTTCCCTCCTCTGCCACCAGGCCTCTGACTAGCTCAACCTGTCCTTTGTTCAATATATGGGATGCATGCGGGGCTGTCTCATCTAGAGAGAACTGATTCCCACTGTGATGCTGAAGTTGGGAGGAAGAGAATGGGTGGACGTTTGTCTAGAAGAGAACATAATCCAAGGGGCAATAAAGGGTAGCAGAAGCTAGAAAACAGGGTCCAGACAATTCAGGGGGTCCAAGGAAATGTGCACCTAAGGAGACTTGATTTCATCCTATATGTACAAGAATGGCTTTGAAAATGTTTCAAAGCAATGACCTTCAAGATGTGTACAAACCAATCCTTCCACCATTAACTATTTAATGTCCAGAACTGGTTGTGATATTTTTTAGGCACACAATAAATATTTTCTGAATTACTAAACTTTGAACAGAATTGAAAACAGGGCCACTTGTGATTAGATTATTTCAAAAGCTGAAGTAAAGGGATGATCAGTCAAGTTCTGTCTTTTAATCAGTAGCAAATTGAATACTTTGTTTACAATATCCACACATATTAAAATGCAATACACACAAATACACATACACACATGTGCACACACATGCACATGATACACAAGAGAGAGAAAGAGAGCAAGTGGTGTAGGAGTTCCTTCTGTTTGTGAGTTGCTTCTATTGGTTAATGAATAAAGAAACTGCCTTGGCTCAGTTGATAGGGTGAAACTTAGGTAGGAGGAAAAAAACAGAACTGTATGCTGGGAGGAAGAAGGCCAGAGTCAGAGACGCCATGGATCCGCGGCCAGAGGTAGATGTGCTGAAACTTTTCTGGTATGCCACAACATCGTGGTGATACACAGATTGATAGAAATGAGTTAAACTAGTATGTAAGAGTTAGCCAATAAGAAGTTAGAGCTAATTGCCAAACAGTGTTTTAATGAATACAGTTTCTGTGTGGTTATTTCCAGTGTAAGCTAGCTGGGAGGCAGGGACAAACAAGAAGCCTCTCTCTACAACAAGCAAGTGTTCTTTAATTATTGGTTTTGATTAGGTGTGTTGCTGGTATAACTTGTCTACATTTTCATTTGTATTTACTTTTAACTACCCTTCCCATGAAATCAGATTTATGACTACCTTAATTGTCATCATAGAACCTACATCCAGTAACACATTAAAGCAAATGCAGAGATCCACAGTTAAGCACTGGGTCAAACTTCTGGTGTCAGCTATAGAGAGGGAAGAACAACATATCATGGCCAAGACTATGATGGGGAAACCCACAGAAACAGATGACTCAAGTTAGTGGGAGCTCACTGAGCCCAGACTGAGAGATGGGGAGCCAGCATAAGATCGAACTAGGCCCTCTGAATGTGAGTGACAGTTGTGTGAAATGATCAGATTGTGGGCCCACTAGTAGTGGAACAAGTATTTGTCCCTATGGCACCATCTGGCTCTTTGGAGCCCATTCCCTATGTAGAGATACCTTGCTCAACATAGATACAGAAGAGGAGGACCTTAGTCCTGGCTCAAGTGATGTGACAGACTTTGTTGAATCACCATCGGAGGTCTCACCTTGCCTGAAAAGTGGATGGGGTATGGGATGGGGAGAAGGTGGAAGGAGTAGGAGGAGGGGTAAGAGAGGTAACTGGGATATGTAAAATAAGATTGTTTTAAAAATAAAAATTAAAAAAGTAACTAACAGTACTACAGTTAGTACACAGTGATGGGTTTCACTGTGGAAGTTGTGAGCTTATTGGTTCCTACTCAGCTCTTCCCCACTGGCCTTCCCCTCAACTGCCTCCCTCCGGTTGGTCCCATTTCTCTCCTGAATAGCATTCCGTCTCCTTCAATGATTCTACTACTTTCTTTCCCCTTACCTTTTGCCCAACTTGAGAACTCTTGCTCAGTTATGCATCCCTTGCTGTTCTCATGGCCAACACATCAACACATCAACACATGCACACATGCAGTTTCTATAGACTCTGAATTATAATCTGTGATGGAGATGTGGCTTAACAATTCAGAGTGCTTGACGCTCTCTTTTCTACCTACATCCCACATCCACCCTTTCTCTGTGTGTGCATGTGTGTGTTCCTTTATAGTTTCAGTATCAGGGTAATACTGACCTTGTAGAATGAATTTGGTGGCATTTCTTATTTTTACATTCTGTGGGAAAGTTCCAGAAATACTGGAGTTACACCCCTTCTCTAGATGTCTGCTAGAATTGAGCAGTTAATTTACAAGCTCCTAGGTATTATTTTGAGGGACATATTTTTAAATAAGACTTCAATTTGATTCTTAATTGAGTTCTATTAAGTTATTTATATCATCTTGATTTAATTTTGGTAGGGGACAATTTTAGGATTTGGCTCTAAGTTCACAGTTGGCTCCAAGGATTGAATTCAGAAAACTAGGTTTTGTGCATCAAGGATCTTTATCCCCTTAGGTATTTTTTGGCCTGATTCCCTAGATTTCATTGCAGTCTCTTGTACTATCTTAAAAAAAAAAACAACTTTATTTTGGGTATTTCTCTCTCTTGGTTAGTTTGCTTAAAGGTTTGTCAACTTCATTTTTATTTCTTCAGAGAACCAATATTTTATTTGGTTCTTATGCATTGCTATTTTGGTCTCCATTTCCTTTATCCCTCCTTTAATTTAATTTTTTTTGCCATCAACTGCATTTGAATCTGATGTGTTCTTGGTTTCTGTGGTACTGAAATACATCATTAGGTTACTGATTTGTGATCTCTGGGTTTTAAATTTAAGTGAATCTTTAACTGTTTCTCTTAGCTATATTCCAGAGGCTTTGTTAAGTTATTCTGTCATTTAAATTTGATGTTATATATTTTTTATATTTATTCCTTTAGTTTTTTGAGACAGTGTTTCTCGGTGTAACAGACTGGCTGTCCTGGAACTCACTTTGTAGACCAGGGTGGCCTTGAACTCACAGAGATTCACTTGCCTCTGTGTCCTGAGTGTTGGGGTTAAAGGCATGCGCCACCATACCCAGCTCTTACCTTACTTCTTAAATGGCTAACTGCTTATTAAAGTATGTTGTCCAGTCTTCACATATTTGTACAGATCTACAGTTGCTTGTGGCCTATAAGGTAGGTTATAGGTGAGCCCCTGAGAAGGATTTGTATTCTCTAAGGACTGATGGAATGCTCTGCAGGTATTTGCTATATCAACCGATATATGGTATGGTCTAGTTCTAAATCAACCAATGTATGATACAGTTTAGTTCTGAGTCAACCGATATATGGTATGGTCTAGTTCTGAATCAACTGATATATGATACAGTTTAGCTCTGAGTCAACCAATATATGGTATGGTCTAGTTCTGAATCAACCGATATATGATACAGTTTAGCTCTGAGTCAACCAATATATGGTATGGTCTAGTTCTGAATCAACCAATGTATGATATAGTTTAGTTCTGAGTCAACAGATATATGATATAGTTTAGTTCTGAGTCAACCAATACAAGGCAGAATTTAGTTCTGAGTCAACTGACACAGTTGTAGTTTTTTTCTTTGCTGATTTTTGGTTGAAGGGTCTCTCTAAAAATGAGGGCTGTATTGACAACCTCTTCTTTTACTGTATTAGGACCTATTTAAACGTTCATGTTGTTTGTTGCTTGCTTTATGAAATAGAGGGCCAATATAACAAGCATAAATATTTACAATTATCAACTCTTAGTACATAACAACTTTCTGTCTCTTGTGCCCAGTTTTGATTTTGAGTGTACTTTATTGGAGACTGGGATCATCATGCTAACTTGTTTTTAGCCTCTGTTTGTTTGGTAATTCGTTTTCTATCCTTCAGCTTTCTGTTTGTGGCCTACATTCCTTACTTCCTTCCTTCCTTCCTTCCTTCCTTCCTTCCTTCCTTCCTTCCTTCCTTCCTTCTTTTATTTTTTCCAGTAATATACGTCAGGTCATGCTTTAAATCAAGTCAAATAGTTTGCATCTTTTAAATGGAGAATTGAGTGCACTGACATTAGGGTTATCATTGAGAGCAATTTGCTATTTTGTATGTTTTAGTTGTTCTGTTTATTAGGTTATTGGTTGTCTCCCTTGATAACTTCAGATTTGTTTGTGGTACAGCTTTCATACTCCAGCCATATGCTTGCCCAGTTGTGACCGACTGCCCTCCTTCCTAACTCCTGAGCCAAACCCTCCCACTCAAGCTCCTGCCTGGCAGATATTTGATCACAGAACCAATAAAAGTAACTAAAACTAGTCTAAAACAAAACCAAACTACTGAAGTTCAAAAGCAAACAAAATTAAAGGCAAGATATTAACACCGCTGTCAGCATTCCCTCCTGGTGTCAGGAATGTGGCTTCTTCTTCCCCTTCTGCAGAAATCTCTGCAGGTGTGGGGACTGAGTTTCAGCAATTCAAACATGTTAAGTACGTGTGTGTGTCCTTCCTAAAAAGAGGCATGTCTGTGTGAACTCTGCTTCCTATCAGAATTTCCCAACCTGAGGATATTCCACACAACGCTAAACACAATTCCAACTTTTCTGGTGGTGTTTGGGGAATCATTCCATCCCCATGGTCCAGGCCTGTGACTGGAGCTTGAGAAAAGACAGGCCTATCTGCTTGAGTTCACAGTTTTCAGCTAGACTCTTCCCAGCCTCACCAAATTCAGCAGGGCAGTGGGCTCCATAGTCCCTTTTTCCAGCAGCAGACACACGCAGGTTCTGGAATAGAAAGGACTTCCTTGGCAGATACTTAACTCTGTTCCAGCAGTAATTCAGGGTAGCAGGTACCATGGGCACCACTCCTGACTGCTTTTTTTCTCTGTTCTGAGATCTTGAAAAGGCCTGTTTCTCTTCTCTTCGGGTCTCTTATATCTTATTAATAGCCTTATCTATTATTGGACTTTAGAAGTGTCTTCTAATCTACCAGAAACTCTGAAAACATAGTACATTTAAAAAGGTACGACTGTCCTTTCAGGAAAAAAATGTCTCCTTGAAGCTAAGTTCAATGTACACTGGTATGATTATCAAACTAGGCAAAACTAAAAAACAAAACAAACAAATAACCAGAAAGCTAACTTCTCAAAGACCCTACAAAAATACTCAATAGTAGCAAATAGGGAAAGGAAAAGCTTGAAGGAAATCGATAGAAAAGCAGTAAGATTTTCGATTTTTACTCTCATCCTCTTTTTGATTGTACAGAGAGTTGTCTCTCAAGCATCTATTAGCAGGTACAATTAGAAAACTCTCATAGCAAAGTCAAGTATTGTAGACAGAGGGCACACCTGCTGGAGGTGCATAAGCAACTGAGTGTGAGTGTTTTCTTCACTCAGTTCTGTGTTGGGGACAGATTCACTCCTCCATCAGCACCGCACCGCTGTGGTGTGGGCAACATCAATATCTAAGGGAAGAATTGGTGGGGGACAATTCTGTATTATGTTTTAAATAAATGCTGATTGGCCAGTAGCCAGGCAGGAAGTAAAGGTGGAACAACCAGACAGGAAGTAGAGGTAAGGCAGTGAGAAAAGGAGTATTCTGGGAAGAAGGAAGCTCTTGGCCCAGTCCTGTCTAGACACCGAAGAAGCAGGATGTGTCCTGCCCCGTTGAAAAGGTACTGAGCCATGTGGCTAACATATTATAGAATAATGGGCTAATATAAAGCCTGAGCTAATGGGCCAATCAGTTTATAACTTATGGAGCCCCTTCTGTGATTTTCTTTGGGACTTGCTGGCTGTGGGAATTGAGCAGGACAAAAACCCCAACAAGTCGGCCCTCATGTTACAAAGAATCCTAGGAAAAACATCTATTGATTCTCTCAGTGAACCCTCATTCTCTGCTTCCAGAGGATTCTTTTCCTGGTCTTATGACTAGAAATGTAAAGAACATTTCTAAAGAAGACATGTAAGCTGCTCTCACTGTGTGTGCCAAGAACCAAGGGAGAGAACAGAAACTCACTAAGTGTTCTTGTGTAGCAGCATCCCTTTTCCTGATTCCTCTATTGGTGGCAACGGATTTGATCCCTGGCTCTTAGATGTTCTTACTACTGACTGTCACCATGGCAATGAAGATGGGAGACAAAAGCTGGCCACAGAGTAAGACTGGGTACAGAAAAAAACAAAAAAGAATCGGAAGGTATTCATACTCTGTTAGTCTATTATTGTGACAGAGCTGTGAGTGACAAAGGCCACACAGTTGAAATAATTTACAGACTGGCACTCCCAGCCGGTAAACAACCTACCTGAAGTAAAAATTTTACAGCAATGGCTTCCCAGAAGAATAGATGCCACGGTGAAAAGAATGTTGAATTATCTTCATCACTGTGGCTATACCTGAAGCTATTGCTGCCTCATGCCTCTGCGGCCACCACCACCTTTCTGCTGAGGTCACAGCCTGGGGGAGTCTTCAAGCCCAGCTGCAGCTGCCTCCTGTTTTGACTAACTCTCTACCTTTTTATTTTACCAACAAACACATAGGTACCAAATTCTGGGGTAAACAGCTGCTAGCCCAGAAAGGTGGAGAAAGCAGCCAGCTGCCCTTTCTCCTCCACTGTCCTCTCAGAAAAAGGCTTTTCTCTTATCTTGTATGAAACAAAAACTTCTCCACTCCAACTGTATGTCCCTCCTTTCTCCTTACTGTGTGTGCCTCGCTCTCAGACCCCCTGACGTCCCCTCATTGTCTATGTCACTTCCAGAGAACTGGTTGCTTGTTCCACCTCTTGGCCTATGGTTGATCTTATTTAAATAACACAACCTTGGGGTTCAAAGCGTGATCAAATATCCTGCAACAAAGAAGTCGGTAAACTTGAAATTGTGGTAGACTGAATAACAACTCCCTAGATGGCCTTGACTCAACTCATAGAACCTGTGGATAATACTTTACACAGCAAAAGGAACATCACGGCTGAGATCATTATAAGAGGGATTTAGGAGGCAATAGAGGCGGCACAGTGATAAAGCCACGAAAGAGTTGAAATGTTTGGAAGATAAAGGATGACCAAACAGTGATTCCATAATGATAAAGAGGAAACAACAACCCTGACAATCTTCAATGTGAAAACTCTTAACATTTGATATCTGAAAAAATAAAGAAAATGTGCTTAAACAAAAAGGAAGCAGACATTACAGATAAAGTAACAATAACAGCAGTATAGAAAAATTTAGAATCAAAACCTACAGTGTCAGAACCCCATTCATTACAAGTAGATAAAATGGTCACTAAGATAAACTACAAATTTTCCTAAAATTTTGTTGTTATAAACTAAAATGTTATCTTTCCAAAACAGAATCAAAATAGAAATTAATAGCAAGAATATCTGAAAAACTATAACCAAAGCAGTCTAAAATTTAAAGTATAAACAATCCATGCTCAAAAGGCAAGTCTCAAAATCTGTTAAAATATATATTTAGCTAAATGAAAATGAAAATATATCATATCAAAGTGTATAAGATGCAGTTTTTAAAGGGAAATTGGAGTATTAATCTCTTGAATTTGAAAAGAAATATGGTGTCAAAATAGTCATATAGAAATCAGTCATAAAATATTGTTTAAAAGCATAGTACAAGACGGAGCTGGGAGGCGCAGGCGCCGGCAGACGGAGCGGGGAGGCGCAGGCAGGCAACGACGGCTGCGGCCGAGACTGGAGGGGACCAGCGCGGTGACAGAGGTCGCAGGCAGCAGGGACCAGCGTGCAACACCGAGAGCACATCGCCCCACTACAATTAAATCAAAGAGGTAGGTCTTTGGTTGGCGAGTGTCCTGGCAAACAGGGAGCCGGGACCTGTTCCTGAAGACCCTTCTTAGGGGTGAGAGGGTTCTTGGCCCCCGGCAGGAGCCAGGAAACAGAGCAAGAGCAATTAGTAAGAGAAGCCTCTGGCCAGCAGAGAAACCTGATCCGATTTTAAAAGACAAATTAGATAGCATTGAAAGGAGGAGATGGGCAGGCGCCAAGGCAGAACATCACCCAATAATCAGAAAAACAACATGAAAACACCAGATCCCAAAGATCTTACAACAGAAAGATTTGAACACCCTAACACAGAAGAAGTGGAAAAAAT
>NW_026068085.1:1290746-1300950 GCF_014885135.2 Alexandromys fortis
CGGGAGAATCATGGCGACTCCTTCACTAAGCTTCTTTTTCCCAGCATTCTCTTCTGTCTACTCCGCCTACCTAATTTTCTGTCCTATGAGGGCTGAGGCAGTTTCTTTATTATTAACCAATCAAAGCAACAGATAAGATACAAGACCCACCGCCATCAAATAAATAAATTTAAAAAAAAAAGAAAAAAAATCAAAACAAAAAAAAGAAAACCCAAAAAAAGCATAGTACAATAAAGTAAATAAATTCTAAATGCAGAAATCCATGAAATTGAACACAGAAAAAGAAAATAATGAAAGTCATTGAAATAAAAATCAATGGAAGGATTAACACAGTAATAAACCTCTACTTACCCTCTCTCTTTGAAAGAGAGAAGACAAGTGTCACAATACAACAAGGGAATAATTACCAGGGCCTTCCCCAGACTACTGAAACAATGTTATTCCATTGCAAAATCCATGCCTACTCACATCAGAACCATATTTTTGAAAGACAGAGATAAAAATGTAAAAACAGAAAGAAAAGGCTGACAATAGACATGGAAACAATATATTTTTTTCAATTGATTTTTATTTGAGCTCTCCATTTTTCTCTGCTCCCCTCTCTGCCTCTTCTCTCCCATGTCAACCTTCCCCCAAAGTCTCCATGCTCCCAATTTACTTAGGAGATCTTGTCTTTTTCTACTTTCTACTTCCCATGTAGGCTAGATCTATGTAAGTCTCTCTTAGTGTCCTCAATGTTGTCTAAGTTCTCTGGGATTGTGATTTGTGGGCTGGATTTCTTTGTTTTAAGTTTAAAAACCACTTATGATAATTGTCTTTCTATGTCTGGGTTACGTTATGCTCCAGGTTCTTTTCATCAGGAAAAAAATCTCTTCACACTCATGATCTGTTACAGTTGGATGGCCGAGGGTGCTGACTTAGTGGAGAATTTTGTAGATGTATATATGTATTTTTGGTATAGCCATTCCCTGTCATCCTGCTTGACTGAGGCTCCCTTACTCGTGCTAGGCTCCTCCCATCCCTCTAGGTCCTTCTCCTTTAATGTCACTACTGTTTTCTCTGTTTTTATAACCCACCAAGATAAACTAGGGATGCTTGTATTAGCATGAGCAGGTGGAACAGCGCAGAGCATGGGAAAACGCCACAAATAAAGCCAAGAGAGTCACAGTTCATTCTGTTGCTTTAATTGATCAAATTAATCAATGAGCAAACTGGGTTACTAACTTTGCTGAAAAGTCAAAAGTCTTTTTTTTTTTTTTTTACCAAATACCATATTTTTGAAATGTGACAGACAATAGTCATAAAGAAACAATTAGCCAAATATTTTAAAGATCTATTAATTAGAATAATGATAAGATAAAATTTACCCTTTAAAAAGCTTTACTTAATATTTTAGACATCCCTTTTGTATTCAAAACACAATGAGAGTCTTTGATTTTTCTACCTACCATTTACAGAGGTTTAACTGTATATCACACAACTGCTTCTAGTTTTACCCAAATCTATGCAGTTACTTATGTAATTATCCCAGTAAAAATCATTATACCTTTTTATCATTAATTTCATTAACACATTAGTGGTTGTAATCTGGATATATTTCAATTTAGGTCTCAGACTTATTATTATAATAATCAAAGGGACTATGTCAATATTTTCAAGGGAGTATATAATCACAGTAAAACGGGGAAAGTTATTGGTTAGTAACAACTGAACAAAAGGTAAGTTGCCTGACTTCCTTCGAAACCTGCTTCTCTGTGAGCACAGTGACATCTTTTCAGAAGTATCCACAAAACCAAAAGTAACACAGTGACATACTCCACCTGAAAATCAGGCTCTTTCTCCATGTCTGTACCAATGTGAGAGTGGATGCCAGAAATTATATATCGAAGTATCCAGCAAAATGCTGGAAGAGTCACAAGGATTAATTCCTGCAACACGTATATGGAGACTAATATAGACCCCGGGCACTGGATGTCAGTGAAAACTTTCAGTATGTGTCTTTTCATTGGAATTATCACCTCTGTCACCATACTACTGATGATGTCCTCATCTTTTAAACAGTATTCTTTTCTTTTCTCCACCAAACTTACGTACTTGAAGAAAAGAGGAGATAGAGTGTGTGGAAATTCGGCCCATCTTAGGACACAAGTCTTGTCCTTCCTGTTCCCTTCCTATTGTGTTTTCAGATGGCTTTTGAAATCCCATTGTTAATCAATACAAGCCATTGTTGAATTTCCCTGGAGTAAACCAGCTGGTTGCTGTCCTCACACAAAGTCCCAGAGGTAACCAGGTATCCCCAATAGTATAAAAATATCATTTTGTTCAACTTCATTTCATTACCACAAAATGGGCCATAATTAACTTCTAGCTGTAAAAGTTCCCAAATTCTAATTCTCCCAAAGTAACCCTCATGTCAACTTCAGGTCAGTAGCTGGTCCTAATTAGGGTATTTTATGACTTTTACTGTACATAACCTAGCAATACTTTGGCAAGACAAGCATGAATAAAGAAAGTTAGTATAGACATCCCATAAAGATATAAACCATGATTTAAATTTCTTTTCGATATTCTGGGGTCTATTACAAATATTTATACGTATTTTTCAAAATGTACAGGAAAACAACTCCAAAAAAGAAAACATTACATATTTTATTCTGCTTATTTTATAAAAAAAATTGATTTGGAAGGAAACATTCAATTTAGGTAATGAAATTCAAAATGGACATTTTGGTATTTTGCTAATTTAAGGACTGTTCCTCTTCTCAACAGCATTCAAACATTAGAGAATAAAATAAAATGATGCCACATTTGAATGTTAAAACTATATCATCCAACTACTTTATAGATTATGGAGATGTTTTGTAAAATTTTTGTGTAAGTTTAAGATTGTGTGAATGCAAGATATATCCCTTGCCTCTCTCTCCATACTCAACTGCACACGGCTCCATTCAACACTCTCTTCCCCGGGTTTAGGAGATCACTTCTCACCTTAAACAACTTCATAGAGCTGTATCAATTTCTGTTCATTAGATCTGATGTTGCTTGACATAGCTGGATAATTAAATAAGATTTTTATATGTGTTGTAGATGAGAAGTCTCATTATTAAAGGTGTTTGCTCCAATGGGAAGTAAAATGGCAGGAAAAATATACAAAGATAAAGGAATTTTGCAAATCTGCCTCATTCCTGTGCTGCAGACACTCATGTGCAGGCAGTGCCCTGGAGGAATCCCACCTGTGGGAATGCTTCCGACTCAGTAGGTCCTAATGCAGCCTGAGCCTATTTCTAAGAGAAGGTCTGAGAAGCCTGCAGGGCCATGAGGGCAATATGCATCAACTAATTCCCCTGTGTGGTGAGATCAAGAAAACAAGGGCCTGGAGATGCTCTGCCAAAGGGCCTGAGTCAGGATCTCAACACCCATTTTGGGCAATTAACAACCACCAGTTCCCAGTTCCCAGACTTCCAACACACTCTTGTGGCCCCTCTAAGTACCTACATACATGTGGCAGGCACATGGACGCATATATAAAACAAACAAACAAAAAACAAGCAAAAACCAATGAGAATACATACATATTTGTATATATTCGTGCACATGTTTCTCTCCCTCCCTCCCTCCATCCCTCCCTCCCTCCCTCATATACAAGCAGAGAGAGAGAAGAGAAGAGAAGAGAAGAGAAGAGAAGAGAAGAGAGAGAGAGACTCAGTCTCAGCTTTAACTGTACAAAGAACAAAAACAGTAGAAACCAGAGGGGTGGCTTTGGAAAAAAGCTCAGCTTTGTTTAAGGCTGTTACATATGTTACTAAATTTTATCAAAAACCTCCCTAAACCACAAACCACACATTCATTAGTAAAGTGAATACCTATAATGATGATGTAAGACTCTAGGAAGGCACACATCAATCTTAAAGTTTGTTTTCACTCCTTCAAGTGATACAAAAACTTTTTAAAATTTAAACAGTATAAAACTTTATTTTCTTAAATGTTTCAAAGAAATCCTAAAACCATATAGGAGAATGGATTTTCAATATAAAGAAGTATAAATAAACATTAGGGAGAAATAATAGATGATATAAAGACAATAAATTTTCATGAGGTAAAATAATATCTTGATTTTGTTTTAAATATGTTTTATGAAATAATTTTTCACAGAAAGTTTGGATGAAATTTAGCATTTCAAAAATCATACCTCAAACATAAATGAATTGGAATTTTGCTGTTAAGAGTATTTGTTCTATCCATAAACGAAGGATATTGAGACTATTGTTAATGATCCCAGAGAAGCTAACTAATAAGGTAAACCCAAAGAAAAACATATATAGATTCACCTGGAAATTGGAAGCAGACAAGATTGCCAGGCAAAATTTGGAAGCATGGTGTCTGGGGAAGAAGGGAAGGGTTGGGGAAAGCTTTAGGGAATGGGATAGTTGAGATGGAGGAAGGACAGATATGAGAGCAAGGAAAGAGATATCTTGATTGGGGGAGCAATTATAGGGTTAGCAAGAAACCTAGCTCTAGAAAAGTTCCCAGGAATCCACAAAGATGACCCCAGCTAAGACCCTAAGCAATAGAGGAGAGGGTGCCTGAATTGGCCTTGCCCTGTAGTCAGACTGATGATTATCTTAAATATCACCATAGAACCTTCATCCAACAACAGATGGGAACAGAGGCCTCTGCACATCAGAGCACTGGACTGAGCTCCCTAGGTTCAGTCGAAGAGTGGAAGGAGTGAAATTATGAGCAAAAAGTCAAGACCATGAGGGGTTCACCCACTGAGACAATGTGCCTGAGCTAATGGGAGCTCACCAACTCCAACTGAACTGGGAATGAACGATGATGGGATCAAACTAGTCCCTCTGAGTGAGGTTAACAGTTGGGGCAGACTGTGTGGCCAATGACATCTGCACTGGGATTTGTCTCTACTGCATGTACTGGCTTTTGGGATCCAATTCTCTTTGGATGTATACCTTTGGATGTAGTGGGGAGGGCCTTGGAGTTTCCACAGGGCAGGGTGCCTTGCCCTCTCTTAATACTGGAGGGAGGGTGGGAGGAAGGGTGTGTGGAGGAGTGGGAGAAAAGGGGGAGGAAGTGGGAATTTAGATTGGTATTTTTTAAAGTAATAAGAAAACCTGTCTTTAAAAAAAAAAGAGTGTTTGTGCGTGGGACGAGTTTGACAGTGCAGCCTGGATGTGACTTTCACAGTCTGTTGGCAGGCTGTGGGCAAGGCAGCACACCTGTGACTCTGTGCTTGATTAATGAGTCTTTCAGCTCATTGCTACCATCTGAAAAAAGGCTGTGGCCTTTCTGAGCTCCACTGGTTTATGCCACTTAAACTGCAGTCCTGCCAGGGTATCTTCAGTAAGAAAATCACACCTGGTTAAACCTAATGAAAACCTCAATATGTCATTTTCCAGACAAGTCAAAAAGCATGTAAAACTAGACAGAAGATGTATTCAAGTAACATGAATGTAGTTTTGTCATAACTTGCCACTTGAAAGACTAGCATAAAAAAGTTCTCTTTGATGACATCTTTCCTAGTGTCAACTTTTATAGTGGTAATCCCAGACTCCCTGAACTGACAACTTCAATACCATCTCTGTTGCTCCACACACTACTTTCTAAAGTAGGAGTGCTCTGGTCCAACATGAGATAGTCACTTGGCTTTAATCTCTATAAATGATTAGCACAAGTTGAGAATCCGACCGACGTTTAAATCTCTTATCTTCTCCTAGTTCACAGGAAGTACAAATGGCATTCTTGGAACTTGCACTAGCACCCAAGACAATAAGGTAGCTCCCTTCTCCCAAGTCTTTGTAATCATAATAATCATTAATTTTATCTCAGTTTCTTATCTAGATTTGAACTAAGAATTATGGGATGAAAAATATGTAATAATTCTAAGTTTATAATTCTATTATTTGGAAGGGTTTGAGAGTAGATTTTTGGCTACTAAAATACTGGTTTATTCAGGAACTTAACTGAACTACATCAACAAAGGTTATGCTAGGACTCACAATGTATTCTCTTCTCAAATTATTCTAAGGTACATGGGCTAAGTACTCTTGGTGTATATAATGTCCTTCATGTTTATTTTGATAACCTCAAAGAATAAAATATTCACTTATATCATCAAAAACTGATACTTCAACTAAGTTGAAAACTGAAACCATGAGATTCTGAAATTCCATCTGTTACTGTGGTCTATCACGTACAGTCCAGGTCGCCTGGAGCTTGAACCAGTCTTCAACAGCTCTCAATTCAGGAAGTCTGTCAAGAAAAAGGTTTTCTAACCATGATATGAGAAGATTTAATATTCATTTTCATTAAGATAGCACACATTTTAAAAGGGCTTCCAAGATTATTGAACACTGTTAGATAATAAGCAGGGTGATTTCTTGCTTCCATTCACTAAAGATGAAAATTAAACCACACAAATGTACTACACCACCGGTGATCTTCTGCTCCTGTCTGTGGCAGACATTGCTAATTAATAGCAGCAGTAGCAAAAAGTCACTGTCCTGGAATTCACAACTCAGAACTTTTTCTATTTGAGAGTGTAAGGCTTAATCATACTATGTAAAGAGACATTAAAGAATAATGAGTAACTTCTAAAATGTTATTTCGGTTACCAGTCTGAGGACCTCGTGATTCATAGCACGTGAGTTTTCCTGACAGTGAGCATAGCTTCACAGAGGGAGGACTACACAAGAAAATGTTCTCTTTGTTATTACATCATAGTTTCTAAGATTATTTTGACTTAAAGGAAACAGTAACCAGACCTGCTTTAGGTGGTATTTTCCAAATTAAGTTAGTAAGATTGAATTCTAGTTTTGGTTTTACAAGTACACAGTGCTTCTTTGGGGTACAGCAATATAGCAGACTTCCATAGCTGAAGCTTGTTCAGACTTGGGTAGATAACCCTACACACACACACACAAAAATCATATCCTGCTAAGACTTTGGCAGGTCCTCCAGTAATGAAGAAAACATTGCAGATATACTTGGAATAACTTGCTATAGTGAGGATCTAGTGCACCCGCAAAGCCCAGAAGGCTTAGATCATAAGCACCCAGCAAAGAGGAGTATCAAGGTGGTGGAGTTTTTACGATGGAGATTTTAAATCACTGGAATATTCTTTCAGCGAGAACTGTGAAACCTCATTGGAAGCTGATTATCTCATTTCATTATAGTATCAAGATTGGGAAGCACGTAAGCCAAATGGATTCTAGATAAAGTATTTTTTGCATAAAAACTAAAAAAAAAATAAAGAAAAAGGAACCATTTAAACACACCCAAACCTTTTTAAACTTAGGAGTTCTTCATAGTTTAAAATAATTAAATTTGAATGTCAATGATCCAACCAGGATAAGAATCAATGCTTTTTGAGGGCAGGACTCCCATCTCCTGCTGTCCTAGATAACATCTCTCATGGTAAACCCTGCACCCAAGTACACATTAGTCATACCATCTGCTGCTCTGGGAGAGAAGCCACACATTTCAAGAATGGCAACCCTCCACTGCAGCATTAAAGGAGAACATGAAAACCACGTCAGCAAAGAGAACACTTCAGGGAAAGGGCATTTTCAGACTCTGTGTGTTTTCCTTGTAAAGAAGGAAAACTAACAAAATGTGGAAGAAGAAGCAAATATTCTTCCTTGTAGCAAAATTACGGATGCTTTTACTTTGTAAAGAATAACACTATTCCCAATGAGTGTACTGAAGTCACGCATCTAATAAACACCCAGACCTGCTATGAAGGAGCATCTAGCCATTTGCTGAGACAGAGCTTCCGCTTTAAAGTCCTTGCTAGATGTAGCTGAAAGCTGAAAGGAAACTGCTAATCAACAAACAATTTTACTTTGTTTCATCTTCTGAGAGCAAACAGAGACTATAATGTAATTTAAGGTCATCTCAGACAAGTTCATCTGGAGCAGAAACCAGAACATGCTGCCGTGCAAACAGCTCCCCCTCTTTGGGGCATTCCACTGCCGTTCCGAGAAAATTGCAAGCACTGAACGGCAGACTGTCACTCCAGAAGAGACTGTAAGAACTGAGTGATGAAGAGCCAGAGAAATCGGGTACACCTCTCCTACTTCACCAAGGCCACCATTAAACTAGCACATCTCGACACAAGAGCCATCAATCACATGCCAAAAGTGTCCTTATTAAGGTGCATCCCATTGAAGCTGTGCAAAAGAACGCAAATTGGATTTTAGTAGCAGACTCCAAGGCCATCTGATCTATGAATTGCATGGGCTCTGAAATTGCTTTACACATGTCCAAGAAGCTTCAGGGTCATATTAAGTCAAGGATTTGAAAGGAAGAACTGGACTCTGTCAGTATTGTGCAGTAATAGGTCTGGGAGGACCATGCCCTTCCTCATCTTCACTGCAGCTGCTTCCTCAACTCAGTGTGAAGCTGCCTGGTCTGCTAACATGTGCTCACTTGTCTCTATGCTGTCAGCAGAGCAGATTTAACAGTGAAAATACACCGACGAAAACCACTGCTTTGCTAAAACAGCAATCCGCTGCACTCCACCTGTACCACACACCTGAGATGAGCAACTTACTAACAAAAAGGGTTTATTTTGCCTCGTCATTCTAGAGATTTCAGTTCATACCCAGTTGGCTTTGTTGGTTTGGGGCCTATGATGAAATAAGACATTGTGGAGGGGACTTCCTGGTGTAGAAAAGTGTCTCGCCTCATGGTAACATGAAGGAAAAGGAAAAAGAAGGGACTGGGCTCCAGATACATCCTTTAGGAGCATTTACGCATTGGTCCAATCTGCCCACCAGGCCTGACTTCCTAAGAGCTCCCCCACTGTCCAGATGCACCCCAGGCTGGGGAGGAGGACTCCATCACATGAGGAGCAGCTCGGTCGAAAGCTACAACACCAACTCTCTCACGCTCTGATTTGACCTATGCCCAACTCAGATTACAATGCCTCACGCCTTGCCTATCTAACTGTACGATACGTTCCTCATCTCTGCAACAAAACACTGACAGCAATGCTGAACTGTAAGCCAAATAAACCCTTCCCTCCCCCAACCTGCTTTTTGGTCATGGTGTTTTGTTCACAGCAGTAGAAACCCTAGCTAAGTCAAACTGGTACTAGGACAGCGGGGTATTGCTGCGCTAGGCCTGATCATGTTTGTGGGAGGATAGTGGAAGAGCCATTGAGTATCAAGAGCTCTGTGGAGTGTTCTGGGTGAGCATGAGAGATAAGAACATTGAGAGCAGTGCAGAGAACCGAGGCCTGCTTGTGAAGTTTAAAGACTGAATTACGATGCTGTGATTCTAGTTAGCTGGGGCTGAAGAATCAGCTGTGATTAACAAGGGACCAGAACTATGAAAATTAAACTTTGCTGTGCTGGACTCTTGCTGCTGCTCAGCTGGAGCTACAAAATTAGTGGTGATTAAGAAGAGACCAGCATCACTGAGGTGAACTCTTCTGGGAAGTGTTCCCTGAGAGCACACACAGACAAGCTGTGTTCCAAGGTGGCCAAGGTTGTACCTCGGGCTGGCAGCCAGACTTAGTAATGTGTAAGCATCATCCTGGATTTGAAGACATGGAGTGGTCATGAAGAGCTGCTGAGGCTTGTCCCTGTGAGATGCCAGGAAAGGCCATTGGTGAAGGTGTGGCCTCAGTGACAACACGGAAGGGCTCATGTAAAGCAGCTTTACATACTTGATGCATGGCGCCATGACAAGAGCCTATGAGAGGCTACTGGTGAAACTGTAGGCCAGTTGTGGAAGACTCTAGTGTTTCGGAGATGCTCACCAAGAACAGCAGGAGCAGTGGAGTAGAGCCAGATGGAACCTAAGAGACAAACTGTGCATGTTGCTGACAGTGGAGCCAGAGAAGTGACCCAAGCCGTTTGGAGGAGTCCAGAACACTATGAGTGGATCCTAGATAGCTGGAATTTTGTTTTGCTTTGATTTGCTTGTGACTGTGCCCTGATTCTTCCCTCTTGAAGTCAGTATTTAACTGGAGCCCAAAGTTGAGAGACTGAATATTTAAAAAAAAAAAACTTAGTTTTTTAAAAAAAGATTGGTTATTTTAGAGGGACTGAAACTTCAGTGTGTTTGAATTTGTAAAGACTGTGAGACTTTTGAAGTTATTTATGTTTTTAATGTGCAGTAATGGGATTGAATAGGAAAGGAGGAGCTGTGGCTTAATAGTGATGTGTGTGTGTGTGTGTGT
>NW_026068085.1:1301044-1320415 GCF_014885135.2 Alexandromys fortis
CAATAAGCCCCGGGGGGGGGGGGCCGTCCCGGGGTGGGGGGCCTCGAATCTTTTAGGAAACAGGCCGGGGAAGCCATGGGAAGCAAACCCGCCAGCAGTCCCCCCCCCCCCCCCGCCATGACCTCTGCATCAGCTCCTCACTCTAGGATTCTGCCCTTGTATGAGCTCCTGTCCTGACCTTTGTATTCTGGATGTTATTAGGTTTAATTTGTTAACCCTGAGTAGTCATTTGACAAGAAATGCTTCACAATCTTCTCAGTCAATAGCATAAAATGGAAAGCCCTTTCTTTATAGCTTTAGAAAGTCTCTGTTATATCAAAAAAAAGTATTATATATTTCATCTACTTTTATAAATCTCAATATTTGTGTTTTTTCCTCACTTAAAACTTTATCCAAAATAAAGTTTTATATAAAATGAAAAGGATTTGTTGCCTTAGATAAGTGATATCACAAGGTAGGCTAGGAAGCAGGAAACAGATTAACAACTCTGTGAATGTCAGTATTGTTCAGTTTGCTTTAGTGCCTGTCCTGTCTCTTGGAGACTAGGCTGGCCTTGAACTCACAGAGATCCACCTGCCTCTGCCTCTAAGTGCTAAGATTAAAGGCGTGTGCCACCACTGTTTGGCTCAGTATTGTTTAGTTTTTAATAAGTACACGATTTAAAGTATTTTTGCAAGGTTCTTCATATGTCCATTAGCAAAGCTTGTTTATTGGTAATCTTTCCTTAACTCAGAAGGTTCTGAAACAAAAGGAAGCCATCTAAATAGAATTTATTCACGCTGGAACCTGAACATCAAGGGGATGGCTCTACCCTCTTACAAACACGCCTTATGGCACAAGTGTAAGCAGGAGGCACCTGAGGTTCTCACCCAGGTGTGGACAGGTGTCAAAAGTATCTGTGAATGTCAAGATGACACATACTGAAAATTAACATGGGTTACTTTGTTGATAGATGCCCTGAGACTTTGGAAAATAGGGATTTTTTTTTTTTGAGAGCTGTGGGGACTAGCAGATGCCTAATGATGGCCATAGACTGATCTTGGATGAGAAGAACTGAAAAATGCCAGTTGAGGGAAGCAGACAACGTAACCCTGGACAAAGGTGTTTTTTTTTTTTTCTCCGCACAGAGTTCTCAAGTATAGATTTTAGGAGGCGCTTAGCTCCCACAATCCTTCACTCTATTAGCTGTCTGAGTTTGCACATGAGTAACCTCTGCTCTCTCTCTCTCACCTGAAGGAACACTTAGTGCTGGTCAGTAAATTATGATTCATCTTATAACCAAGGGATGGTGAGAACCCTGCCATTGTTATGACAAAGCATGTAAACATGACTAAGAAAAGAACCAAAATTAGTTTATGTTTTCAAAAAGTCACAGATAGGAAGGGAATGAGTTGGTAATATAAATTAAATTCTGTGTGTTTCAATGTACTGAGCCAATACTATAATTTTAAGTTGACAAGAATGTGGAATAGCTCCTAAATGACTTATTAACCCAAATTAATAAAGTCAAAACTATTTCATGCAATTATAGTTGGAGAGGAATTGATGTGGTTGAAGAGTTAGGAAAAGGTATTTTATATTCCATATCTGGCCATCTTTTACTATTTGAAGTGTGTGTATACACACACACACACACACACACACACACACACACACACCTCCCACACACACGTTTTTCAAGACAAGGTTTCCCTGGCTGTCATGGAACTTGCTCTGTAGACCAGGATGACCCTGAGCTCACAGAGATTGCCTGCCTCTGTCTGGGATTAAAGGAGTGTGTTACCACCACCAGGCTATATGTATACATTTTTATATTTTGTAACAAAATAAATTTCAACATTAAGATAAATATTCAGTGACTAACTTGATTTTTAAAGCCCTTCTCAAAGACTGCACAGTATGGAATAAAGAGAAAAGATTTAAAGATTTAAAAATAGATCCCAGGTCCATTAGGGTGAGAATGCCAGGGACAGGGAAAGGAAGCAATGTTCTTCCGAGTGCTGCACAAACACCGCAGGTCTGCAGTGTACTAGGAAACTCAACAATATGCTATATACAAAGAAGGTAAAGATTACTACTAGTTGTTGCTCAGATTTGGTATTTTTTTTTCCCAGAAGGAAATTTATTGGAGAAAGAGAAATAATGGAGGCTAAGTTCGAGGGTAATGAGGTGAGAGGTCTCAGAGCACATGGTGATCTTCTCTCTGGTCCGAGCGGCAGCAGAATACGAAGCGCAATGGACCTTTGTTGCACAATCCAGAGACTTGTTCAGAACGTTTGCAGGATTTTTTTTCTACAGTAGCAGCTCACACTTCTTGAGGCTCCATCTTGAAGAGCAGAGTCTTCTGGGTCCCCAAAGGAGATGGACACATCCTGGTCCTCTACCCCTGGCTGCTCATCAGTTTTAGTCTCCTCAGCTTAATTGCACTTAGTACACATAAATCTAACTCATAAATCTATAAGGAAGTATCTTCAGAAAGACCACTTCCTCACATTATGGGATAGCAATATAAAGCAACTGAGATGCTCAGTGGTGATCCCTGCACCTTCAAGCTGCCACAGTCAGACTGGAGGGCCCATGGTAGCTGCTCCTGACAGAACCTATGCTAAAACTTTCTGCAGGAAACATCCCAGAGGCTTTGGAGTCTGAACAGTAGTTAACAGGGGAAATACTTAAAGAGTAGTCATTGAAGAAAGAATGTGTTCTATACAAGTAAGTTTTTAAATAGCTTTTGATCCACTGCAAGAACCCAAAGTGCCAGCATGTGAATGTATAATTAGGTAGATGAAAATTTATTACAAAGTAAATTTTGGTTCACTGTGACAAGCAAAATATTCTCCCAAGGCTGCTTTTGAGAAAATTATTATACCTTCCTTTCATCAAAATGTTGCCAATTCTGCATTTCTGTCAGCAGTACTTAACATATTTATTTAGGTTGTCTATTTTCTCACTCAAGTAATGGAGATCTTGTTCAAATTACATCGTTGTTAACTTACATAATTCATAGTTACTTAATCTTGCCATATATATAAGAGCCTGTTTTTCGTATCCACCATGTCCCTCCACATCAACTGTCCTTAATGTCCTTCAGTAACTCTGTGTCCTTGTCACTTTGTTCCTTTAAGACTTTGGTGGTCCTCTCAAGTCCACATGTAAAAGTCCAGCCAGAAACCTGATGCCAGTCAAATCCAAGGACTCAGTTTATCTTCCAAAGTTTCAACATGAGAGAGCTCTCTTTCTCAAAAGGATTAGAAATAACGAAAACAAAATTGGACTTTTAGAAGGAAGTGTGGGAGACTCTTTTTTTTTTTTGCTTTGTTTTGTTTTTCAAGACAGGGTTTCTCTGTAGCTTTGGAGCCTGTCCTAGAACTAGCTCTTGTAGACCAGACTGGCCTCGAACTCACAGAGATCTGCCTGCCTCTCAAGTGCTGGGATTAAAGGCATGTGCCACCACAGCCTGGCCATGTGAGGGACTCTTATTGAGTAACTTGAACCTTACTGCATTGGTTACTAAGTCTAAATAATACTAGCAGATCAAAGTACAGTACTGTGTTGATCGATGATAGGGATGCATTCTGAGAACTAAGTAATTAGGCCATTTTCTCATCATGCTAAGATCACAGAGTTCACAACCTAAGAAGGCTTCAATGTTAGTGGTGCAGTCTTATCTCACAAGACTACTCCATGTATGTGATACAGGACTGACTGAAAGGTTATCCAGCTCATTGGTGTTTAAGTATATTACCTAGAAAATAATGATTTTCCAAATAAATGCCTTGACTGCAGTAGATGCTTGAGTATTAGACCAGCAGGGCTGTGACAGAAGTGAACCTGGGCTACACAGAAGAGAATGTGGGATCAGATTGCTATATCTTGTCAGGTTATTATCCAGGAAGCAAGGAGGAACAAGAATAATCCATGCGGTCTGGGGAGGGAAGGCCCTCAGGAATGTTCTCCAGAGAAAAGGAGAAAAGGGCCATTTCTTCCTGGCCCTTTTGTGTTGACTAAAGCAGAGGTCTTCAGAGTCATTAGACAAAAGTAGTTCAGAATATGGATTGAATCAGGAACTGAACACATTCTTTAGACTTCTGTGCACTGGTTTTATTATGAACAAAACGATGACATTGATCTATCTTATAAGGTTACAGTAGGATTATAGTCAAACGTGTATGTAGAGAGCTTTAATTATTCAAGCCATGCATCAACTCTCTCCACTGTTTCCACACCATTAATATTGTTGCAAGAAGTATAGATCCAAAAATAGAAAAAGCAAGAAAAAAGAAAAGCTGACCAGAAGTAGGGAATACTACTACATAAAGCATCGGACACTGAGGAAGGATTGTGCCATTCTAGTACCAGTTGTCATGACACGGTTATAGTAAGGGCCACAGATATTTGTGTGAAGATGTTGTATATACCACAAATAACAACGGGCATACATGTTTCTCAATAGAAAACAGGGTGTTGATGAGTCTGTTTGGTTTGTGTACCAATCCCTTTGTCTTCAGTGTTAAATTTAGTCATCCTAAACACATAGGAGGCAAGCTCTGTGCAAACACCACAATGCTGTAGGGATTCCGGATGCGAGTGCAGCCCTCTGTTTAAAAAGATAAGAGTGAAACTGGGCAGAGAGAATGGCCAGTGTGCCGCCCAGGAAGAGGCCCTGCCCAGCTAAATGCAGCGGTATACAGTTCTCACACCTGCAGTAAAACTTTGTTTATGTGCATTTGGTGCCAACGTTTTTCTAGCACTATGTCAGAGCAAGAAACCTGTCCTTACATCATAATGCAATTTTATAGGAATGTTTTGTTATTTTTTATGAGATAAAACTGGGTATAATGGTTGAATTAAAAATTAGTAACCACAAAAAAAAAGAAAGAAAAGAAAAAAATAAGACGATGGTGGGAGTAACTGAGGCCAGGGACTTTTGGTGGAGGTGGGGAGCAAAGGGTCCTCTTTGGAGCTGGAACATGACAAAAACAAACAACACCAGCAGACACCAAATCTGAATGCCACAGCAAAGGTAATGTGTGTAACAACCGGGAGGCGTGGACTCATAAGACAGCATCGTTCCTTAAAACCACCTCTGGGCTTTACTGCCGTAAACAACTAAAAACATTTTACTAATGGCAGCAGCGCCTGCTAACAGTAACTTGGGAGGGTGGGGTATGCGGTTCGAGGCCAGAAACAGCCATTCCTGTTCACCAGCCATAGTAGGGCACGCTCTGTCACCTGACAGGGGTCCTCACGTGACACAGAGTAAAGTCACTTCATATTTGTTGGTAAAGGACAACACCTCCACTGATCAACAGCTATTTTTCAACACATTTCCTAACTTTGTTTTCCTCTCAGATACATGGTTATTGTCCACCTGGAAAGGTCCCAGCGTGACAGCCAGAAATCTGCCACCACCACCCCTTCGGCTGTTCCTGCCATCGTATTTAATTGTGTTTGCTCAACTTGAAGCCAAACTCATATGCAGTATATTTAGATAGTAAAATAGCATAGCGGGCTACTGTAATAGCACGTTATTTTCAACACCACAATTCTTGGGAATTAGTCTGAGTAAATAAGGTAAAGAGAAGAGAAGCAACATAAATCTGTTCCCGTGACAAGGCAAACAGTATCAAATGGCCATCTGGAGATCAGCCGTGGAGGAAGGAGCAGAGCAAGCCTTAGACGCACTCTCCAGAAATGCAATCACCACCCTTCGATGCTCTGGATTTATTTTCAAGTGAAAGAGGATGAAAGTAGGAATGGACCAGTAAGAAGCAGGGATAAGAACCTTGATTATTTTGAAAGATCAATGTACAATCACAGCACTTACTCTTCCAGGACATTAAGGGAAAAGTGTACAACTGATCTATGTGCTGGTTTTCTAAGCCTCCAGGAATTTTCATTTCCTATAACAGCAAACTTAATAAATCAAAACACGTATATCATTGATACATATTGAGGATTTCTTCCAAAAGATCTCAGATACTTCAGTTTTTTTTTAAATGTCTCAGGAAATAAACCCTTCACAATAAATTTACAAAGGCGGGGCTCGATACTGCTGGCAGCTGACCCCATCTGACGGTTTCACCTCCGAGTTTTAGCGTCATCAGATCCAAGCCCTTTCACTTGAATGTCAAAAGACTTGGGAAGCAGAGAGTCAAGAACAGGCTTGAAGTGAGCCAATTAATTAAAAATAAAGACCTGCTTCCTGTTCTTTTAATCTGAGCCAAATTTCACATAATAAAAATAAACCAGGCATTTTAAATAGAAAGATTACAAATAACCTGACTGCCATCCAAATGTTGAAAACACAGAGGAAAAATATATATACATTGGTATAGTTCTTTAACTTGATATTTACCAGAGAAAATTTTCATGCCTACATGGCCACTGATATAGCATCACATCTGGAGATGACCTACCCTGTGCTAAACTGTTGGGAGCCAACTTTTCCTGGGCATTCCTAGTCTTCGTTTATTGTTATTTTAGGTAGTGCTGCCTAGAGCCCACTGTGCTCCCAGATTATTCAAGGCAATGCTTTCAGCGTTGAAACAAAGCAGGCACCAATTTCACAGAATTTATGCTTTACTCTAGAGCATATGATTGAAAGAATATAAATAAAATTGAAATTTCAGATCATAATTAAAAAAAAAAACACAAGCTGGGCAGTGGTGGCACATGCCTTTAGTGCCAGCACTCGGGAGGCAGAGGCAGATTGATCTCTGTAGTTCGAGGCCAGCCTAGTCTACAAGAGCTAGTTCCAGGACAGGCTCAAAATCTACAGAGAAATCCTGTCTTGAAAA
This sequence comes from Alexandromys fortis, assembly GCF_014885135.2. Classification (NCBI taxonomy): domain Eukaryota; kingdom Metazoa; phylum Chordata; class Mammalia; order Rodentia; family Cricetidae; genus Alexandromys; species Alexandromys fortis. The sequence continues at coordinate 1,307,845 of NW_026068085.1, forward strand.
ACCAAAGAGAGAGAAAGAGAGAGAGAGAGACAGAGAGAGAGAGAGAGAGAGAGAGAGAGAGAGAGAGAACACCACAGAGAATATAATACAGGGTGACTCACAGAGCTTTTTAAATAGGTGATAAGAAAAGGACATCAGTTTTGGAAGGTAATATTTACACCAATGAGATGGCATCCTTGTGAATTGTGAGGGGCCTCATGGTGCGAAATGGAGAGTTCAAAGAACCTGAAGAAGGCAACCTGCAGAGTGTCATGGATCAGAAAGAAGCACTTCAGTGTAAGACTATTGATGGAGCACAGCCCATATCCCCAACAAGGACTCATCAGGGTGGCCTTACTCTGCCTTTGGAATAACACTGAAACTGCCTACATAATACAAGCCAGAATTGCTCTAGATACAAATATTGTTGCCACCAAGATTTCTCTTGAATACATTTAAGCTGTCTGTCAAGTATTCAGCTCTGGGTACTTATCTCATAAATGGCTATGTTGACCTTGATTTCTTGGTGTTTTTCTCCCTAGTTGTCTCCTAAACCCATAGGCCCTATGCCCTGATAGCTGTCTTGCCTAGCCTCACCTGTTGATTTAGGCCTGGAATGGCTACAAACTTGGTGGCTTGGGGAATTCATTTGATAATTCTTCATTTATTTTAGAACAGATTAAACAACAGATTAAACAATGAGCCTCATACATGACAAGAGAACTCTACTAAGTGAGCCATAGTGAATCTTCACACTCTTTTTACTCAACAGAACTAACGCTGGGCACCTTCCTGCAAAGGTGTTTTGACTTACAAATAGTTTAACACTCTTGGTGTGTTAACTCCATGGAGTAGCAACATAATTTCATTTTATCTATACGGAAATCTAAAGTCAAAAGAGAAGCTCCTGAGAACTCAGGAATTCTACTTTCTCATGCTTGTCTTATGCTAGCGATGAGGGGAGTCTGGTCTGGTCAAAAAGACATTTTAGAAGGAGATCACATGGATGCTGTCCTCCTAAATATTTTTTGACAATTTCATATTGAGCTCAGTTTGTTTCATAGCATTAGGTCTACCATCAACATCCACAGCCTCATTTATGCATGCAAGCCGTAATCACTACAGAGTTATTACCAAGAAAAGGGGATGAGTCACACTGGTGCAGCTGGTGACTGATGCCAAAGTGGGCTCCTCTGGAGTCCTTCACTGTAAGGAACAAGTGTGATCTTGCAGACAGTGGATGGCACACATAGCCCTCTTCTAAAGGGTCATTCTTCTGTAGTCTCATTTCAATCATGTGCTTCAGACAACCACATTAGCAAAAATTCCTATTTTTTTTTAACTCTCAGCATTTTTAGGTAGACCAAAAAAGAGAGTGTTTTAGAATTTTAGAGAAAAACAGCAGAAACCATTTCCTTACCAGCTCAATATCAATCCAAACTCATAAATAAAACTTAAAATAAATGAAGTGACAGCTGATGGTCATCTCAGATGTCTACCATCACTCAGGGTGAATCAATTAGGCCCATTGTTGCTTGTGGTGTCTCCTAGTTTTCAGTAGAATGCTTTTCACACCATTCCGTAAAATCCCAGGTTCTTATTAAGATTAGATTGTAGCTGCCTTTATTAAAGATTCATGAGCCTGAGATAAGGGAACTGTCTGACCTGCTATTCTGGAGGAAATTTGCAGGTTATTTTTCCTCCTACTCACTCTTGCACTATCACAGGGAAATAGAACTAAATATCCAGTGACCTAATTGAAATCTATGATTAAACAATATTCCTCTTAAACACAGATAACAATATGAAAATTCTGTTAAAATAAAATTTCCTTATACATGGTTATTATACAATGCAAATGTAGCAAGTTTTGAAAGATGTGTTGTCCCTAGAATACCATTTAGTTGATTAGAAGCTACTAAAGAAAAATTAGGAAACTATAATATTTAATCTGCACAAACTCAAAACTTTTTGAATAGCAGGAGGAAAGGCTTATCCTTTCTAGTGGGTTTCCATACAAAAATTTATATGTTGTGTTTATACCATATAATTTGGTTCAAAACGGGACCTGGCCTCCCTTTCATCAACCCACCTCTCCCATTTCCAGATAACATGGGGATGGGACCAGAGTCCTTCTACCAAACACTAAAAATGAAAAGCATGCAGGCTACTTGCTGAGGAAAATGCTCTGTCTTTCAAGAGGAAGTTGCTCACTTGTTCAACTTGGTCCTAATAGACAAATCATCTTAATTTGCAGGCAAAATATTACAATGCTATTGTGACAGCATATCTGAGGTATAACTTTTACAGTGACACATGCATTGAAGTTCTGTTTTACAAAGTTTTGCTTGGGAAATACTTCAATCTCTTTTAGATATTCTCTTTCATATGCTCAAATTTCACAAGGATGATATAACTCTGCCATGTACTTGCCATTATGTTTTTCAAGAAAAATAGTCAATATTTTGAAAAACATAGATCTCCATAACAAAGATTAAACAGAAATGAATTCCCATACATAGCTATAAGCCTAAAGATAATGTATGAAGAACAAAAGGGTGTGTGTGTGTGTGTGTGTGTGTTTAAACAACCTGAACCAGAGAGGATAATAGACAGTGTCAGAATAACTGGCTGGAAAGTGAAGCAATTTAGTCTTGACAGTCTTCCTCATGTTGGCCCTCACTGGACCAGATAATCTGCTCTGGCATTTTGCATGCACTCATGAAATTGTTGTAAACACAGGTATACCTTTTAAATGCCACTATGGCATTTAAGTCAGTAACTTTTTGTGTTTAGAATAGTAAACCACTCGATATGCAAAGTAAAAAATATTTAAAATTAAGACAAAATAAACTAATTTTGCAACTATTCATTACAGGAAACAGAATTTTAATGTATACATATAAGTTTAGTCATATTTATTTATGATGGGTGCCTCAAAAAACAGAAAATAAGAGATTACCCTGCCAATAAATGTTTTCACTCTCTTAAAGCTGACATACACACTACACACACTTCCTGAGCCCAGACTCCGGTCTTCTCACCTGTTTTTGAGCAGTGCACCAAAGGTCGTCTTATCCACTCGCAGGTGATTTGGCAGCAAGTTTGACCAATTCCAGCACCATGTTGCTGTGGCTGCCTGTTGACGAATGAGAAGACACTATTGTTAGTTATTAATCAGAATTAATGTGATCAGTGAATTCCAGCCCCAGCTGTTACTTGCTAACTAAAAAGGAGGAGCTCAGAACAAGGACTTGGACAGATCACATCAATCATGTCCACAGAGGAGTTGTTTATTACAATAAGACAGCAATTAATTTATAAATCCATTTAGGGATGTAGTCATTATTTATAAAAATATAAATCAATTTCTGGATTCGTTATTTTTCCAAATGTTAATGGCATTTACCCATCAAGTTTTGTTGGGAGGGTGACTTTCGAAGGTGAGCATGGTGACTTGGTGGCTTCTCGTGTGTGACATTACTGTCACAGGTTGTTTTCTAGTACCTCAGTGTGGACACCAGAGGGAAACTCAGTAAGCACTAAGCCTCAAACTATAAGACCCAGCTCAATCAGAGTCAGACACTGTGTGTTAGTAGGAAAATTGTAAGGATTTTCAAATGTAAATAACATACACGATTCTCTTCTCTCATTACTAGATAACTTCACATCAGAGTAAGGAGAAAATTACTGTGAGAAATAGTCTCATAATTTGGAACTTGGTAAACATGCTATTTACTTAAATGAAAAGGGGTGATTTAATAGCTACAATAATTATTTGTGATTTAGAGCAATCTTATGTGCAGTATAAGAAGCACCCAATAAACTATACATTAGGTTTAAACGTATTGTAGGATCTTCTGCTCTGTAAACTAAACAGTTTGGATAATGAGACACCAGCATAGTTTTTGACCAGAGCTACCCCTTGTCACTGCTGATAAATCGAGCACTACAACCCTGTCAGAGAGCAGGAGAATTAGGCCCGGCTTGTCAGCATTTGAAGGTCTTATTCTACTGCAGTATTAATGGATGTGGACGAGAGCTGTAACAGGCATGGTTAAAGTATCATCTGCATGCCAAATCAGGCCAGTGTTTTAATTCTCATTTTCACCAGCACTCTAGGCCAAGCTCTTCTCTTCTGCCCTGCTAGTGCAAGCTGTCTGTCAGGAGTGTTCTGGGGAATTTAAAGAGAGAGAGAGAGAGAGAGAGAGAGAGAGAGAGAGAGAGAGAGAGAGAGAGAGAGAGGAAGAAGAAGAAGAAGGAGGAGGAGGAAGAGGAGGAGGAGAAAGAAGAAGAAGAAAAATGAAAGAAAGAAAGAAAGAAAGAAAGAAAGAAAGAAAGAAAGAAAGACAGAAAGAAAGATCAAATAAAACAAAAGCAATTCAATTCACACATCTTGCGGAAAGAATCTTTTTTAATAAAATTAAAAGTACACAGCTGAAACAATGGCAAAATCTGACTTCTAAAAATATATTGTTTTTATCATGTTGACTTTAATCTAAATATTTCTGCTTTAAAATCATTAGAAAATCCACTTTAAATTTGGGGATGTGTCTAAGGTTATAAAAACCAAATTCATCTCGTGTCTTTTTTAATGTTTCTCAGTGTTCTACAAATCATTTAAAGTGCTTTCTGATCTACTGAACACATTCACAGAGGCAAACATATGTTGGGTAAACATGTGTCCTAAAGGAGGAGTCAACTCAAGGGAGGGAAGAGTTACAAGAAATGCTTGGTTCTTTGAGCCTTATACAGACAAAGCCTGACAGCAACAAGATTCCACGTGAAAGTTAAGTTTTATAGACCAAACATATGAACCAGTTTAACATGTACAAACACTTTGTACAGGCCATGAAAATGACAATGTGAACTTTTGCTTCCTAAAAAAAGTGTGTAGAGGAAGACTACATTACAACAGTAATATGGGTTGTGTCTTACTTCTGATGGACAGAAACCATACATTTAAGTTGAATCTTACACTTAATTTCCACATACCTGATCTAGCATGTTCTCATTGAACATCTTCTGCACATGGAAAGGGTTAAAAACAGGGGGCTGATCTTCTACATTCCTCGAGGTCACTTTCAATGGTTGGCTGAGTAGTGGCTTTTCCTCTGAACCATCTGTAGCAGACAGTTGTTCCTTTAAATAGTCCTTCAGGAAAAGAAGCCTGGGGTCAGGGTGGTCAATGCCCCAGCTCACACTTCTAGTACATTATCTAGATAGCAGTGTGTTGCTGCCCTCAGGAAGTACACACACTCTGAGATCCATAGCTGTGTACATATCACTATCACAGTAGACCTACCAAAACCAAGTTAATCCTAATGGATTAGAGAGTTTAAAACATTCAACAAATCCTCCTGTGCTGAATGAGTGCTTGGTATGTTGCAGTCTTTTGAACAGGCATTGTCGCATCATTGGCTTCATGCGTTACAATGTCTGGCTACCAAAATGTAACTGCAGTGCAAGACTGCACAGGAAAAGGCTGCTCGTTCATTCATTAAATACAGTTGCTCCCTACTCTGGGTTCAGCAGAGCAGTAAGTATCCTGATTTTACTGTAAGGAGTCTCATTCTGTATGGAACTATTTATAATGCGAACTCCCTCCCACACACTTAATCCATGCTGTGGACTGAACACTATCAAGGCTCAATAGAAACTCAGAGTATATAATTCTAATCACCCAAGCACTGGTGCAGCCCTGGACAAGAAGACGGAATCTCCTGCATTATCGCTCATTTGCTACCCATAAAAAAGTAAGGCGAACATCCCCAATCTGTTTTATGGGACTCTTTGGAAAGCAACAAATTAAAATGACTAAAAGAATACCATCAACCTAACAAACGTTTGCTATTAATAAGTTACTTAATAAATAAAAATAAAGACTTGCCTGGCTTTTTAATATACCACAATACATCCCCAGGTTTGCAGCTAATACACATTCTAGAATATTAGAGAGAAGAGCACTCCAGGGGTCATGGAAAACCCTGACCTCCCTGTGTGGTGCACAGGCAGCAGCAGCAGTCTCACCTGGGAGCTTGTTAGAAGGGCAGACTCTCAGCTCCTACCCAGCCAGAACCATCCCTGCTGCTCCAGGGATAGGAGAACAGTTGAAAGTTTTGCAATACTTCAGCCCAGCACCACACTTTCTGGCTTGAAAGGCCAGAGGACAGCCCTGAGGGCTCATGGAGTGAGTCGTACAGTTGTGATGAGAAGCCAAAGATCTATTCTTGTTTCACTGTGTTTGTGTGTGTCCCTGTATCTTCCTGATGTACACTGTGCCCATGTGTTTCACTGTGTGTGTGTGTGTCCCTGTATCTTCCTGATGTACACTGTGCCCATGTGTTTCACTGTGTGTGTGTGTCCCTGTATCTTCCTGATGTACACTGTGCCCATGTGTTTCACTGTGTGTGTGTGTCCCTGTATCTTCATGATGTTCACTGTGTCCAACATGAAAGGCAAATTTTAGATCAAAAAATGCTAAAAATCTAAATAAAATACTACTGTAATTAACAACAGTGATTTCTTTAATTTTCTAATTGCAGAACATCTCATTAAATAGATCAGTTATGTAATGAAACAAAGACTTATTAAATATGATTAGGTAATGAGAAATCCAAGAGAAACAATTTTATGACTAAGGCATAGAGCAGAAACAAAAATTTTCTTCATTATAATTTAAGTCAGGTTTAATTTAAGTCAGGTTTTTAAAGGAATAAAAATCTCATTGGAAAGGAATAATTTGCTTTGGCTATTAACAATTTTTCTTAACTCATTTCCATTGTTAAAACTACATTTAGATTTTCCTGCTTGCGCTGTTTAACAAAAATGTAAATTTGCTGCCAATTCTGAAAGATGCTTTCTCTTGTGTGTTTTCTCTGCTATGTTGATAATCTGCCAGTTAGATGACACCGTGACAATCTGAATTTGATCTCTGGAATCCACATGGAAGCGAAAGGAAAGAAAGGGCTCCACAAAGCTCTCCCTGGACTTCCTCAAGGGCACACACCACGCACGGATACATATGCGAGGATAGGGCAGCAACAATTTCTTGGGGCTGTCCAGACGGCTCAGTGGGTAGGAGCCCCTGCAGTGCAAGGATGAGCACCTGGGCTCAGAACCTGCACTTTATACACAGCCACGCTTGGGCCCATGTGCCTTCCACCACGGTAATGCGGTGTCTAGAGGAGGAGGACTGCTGCAGCTGCCGTTGCCAGCCTAGCTCCAAATGAGAGACTCTGTCTAGGAACGAAGGTGGCTAGGCAGCTGGCGTGCTCTTCCTGAAGACTGTTCCCCAAGCTCAGCCTTCATCATCTGCCTGCAGTTCTTTGTGTGGCTGAAGTTACTTCGGCATGGCTACTGCTGTCTTCCTTGATCATGTTGGTGAGACTAAAGCGTGGAGCTTCTGACATTCCTAGAACACAGTCTTGTCCCTCCAGCTCTCACAGTCTGTCCTCATTTTTGTCCGCAGGGCTTCTTACGATCTCTGAGGGCAATCCTACTGCAAACTCTGCCTCACTGCTCACAGGAACTGCTCTAGCCAACCTGAGTGTCCAGACATAGAAACCCCTGAAGAAGATGTCTTTCCAAGGGAGGAATTTCAGTAAATCAAAGCAAGGAAGAATTGCTGAATTCCCTAATAAAGAGCACAGTAGAACTGGGTGTGATAACACAAGCCTTCAATCCTAGCACGCTAAAGGCCAGGGCAAGCAAATATCTCTGAGAGTCTGGTTTACAAAACAAGTTCCAGACCAGCCAGGCTACATAGTGAGACCCAGTCTCAAAAAAAAAAAAAAAAAAAAAAAAAAACCCACACAAGATCACTATTTTCCTGATGACTTTATGATTTGAGGCTTTTGTTTTTTATTACATAGGAAATTCTCAACTTTATCAACCCAAGGAAAATAGCTGTTTCTCCTCAGAAAATCCTTCATTTCTACAAATACCAGACTGCACAATCGGCTGAACGTACCACAAACACACAATTCCCAAACTGCATTTCTCATCTCTATATTTCAGAACCGAACTGAGTTTATGAGCTGTGTTATTGTTTAAATCATATAAATAAAACCTATATTGTTTCAGGAAGCCTTTTTCTGTACATGCAGAGCAGCCAGGGCTAAATAGATTCTATTAATAATGCAATATTGAGTTTAGTATTGACTTTAAGAAGTATTATCACCTCCTTGACTAACCCTTAGCTGCCAGCAGACGCTGCCTCAGGCCAGTACACACCTAATTGCTCGGTAAAAAGAGCGTTTCCCTACCTCATTGAGCCGCATGATGTGATAAATTCGCCTCAGGTACTTGCTGCCACCTGGTTTGTGGCAGAGATCCAGGACCATCGCGTTTGTTTTCTGCTCAGTCAGTTCAAGAGCGGCATCTCCTTCTATGCCTGAGCTTTTCCCCACCATCAGGAATGCACTAAACACAGAGGACAAATATGTGTTAGTGATGTGGGACTGCATACATGGCAAGGAAAGAGACTGAGTGTGAAGAGTAAATGTACAGTTTGCATTCGAAGCACCCTTAAAGGCTCTCTTCAAATAGTATGTCTTCCCAAAGCAGCGCAGCTCCAATACACTGCCCAGGAACAAAGCACCCGAAAGCATTTTTAAAATCTAAATCATTTCTTTGAAAAGAGTTGTTTGTTGAGTTTAAACTCTTATCTATAGAACACTTCCCATTACTGTAATTGTTGAAATTGTCACAATCATGGGATGAAAATAAAACCTTTCATTTAAGAAAGATTTGTATTTTCTATTTGAGGACAAAAAGAATCACTGGTGCCAGAAACAGCTTCAGTATTCCACCAAAGACAACGTGTCCAAACGCAGAGACCAGTGCCTCAAGACCCCGCCCAGGCTAACTACTGAGCATTTGAAACAGGACTTTGACACCTGTTGCCCCAAACACACTGCAGACTCCCTCGCCTACTTAATCCTAACAGACACTTAGAGAGAAAAATCACTACTTTGGTTATTATTCCCCGTCTAAAGTCTACTATCATCCTGCTGGGAATGTGGAGTTACAGATATACATGCTTCTTTATAAAATTTTGTAAGTTTGAGAATTATTTGCGTATTAGTAAGAGATGACAAAAGTGAGACACCACCAATTATGACGCCAGTGCGAGCTTCCAACGGTCGTCCCCAGGGTGTGCTCCCCACCGACTCTCACTATAGATGCTACTGGACCAGAGTGTCACCAGGGTGTGCTCCCCACCGACTCTCACTATAGATGCTACTGGACCACAGTGTCCCCAGGGTGTGCTCCCCACCGACTCTCACTATTACTGGACCACAGTGTCCCCAGCATGTGCTCCCCACACTGACTCTCACTATAGATGCTACTGGACCACAGTGTCCCCAGGGTGTGCTCCCCACCGACTCTCACTATAGATGCTACTGGACCACAGTGTCCCCAGCTCCCCACACCGACTCTCACTATAGATGCTACTGGACCACAGTGTCCCCAGGGTGTGCTCCCCACCGACTCTCACTATAGATGTTACTGGACCACAGTGTCCCCAGCATGTGCTCCCCACACTGACTCTCACTATAGATGCTACTGGACCACAGTGTCCCCAGCTCCCCACCGACTCTCACTATAGATGCTACTGGACCACAGTGTCCCCAGCTCCCCACACCGACTCTCACTATAGATGTTACTGGACCACAGTGTCCCCAGCTCCCCACACCGACTCTCACTATAGATGTTACTGGACCACAGCGTCCCCAACATCTGCCACCACACCAACTCCCACTATATATGCATTTAGACTGTGTTAGGCTTTGTTATCTAAACATTTGTAGGCATATTCATGGGTTTATACTGTTTCCCAGAATAAATGAAATTTACTGTCATGTAATCAGCTGTATGCTGCAGGTCACTGCTGAGATTTTGCCATGATTATAAAATTAGTTCTGCTGAGAGTTGGTACCATTGACCTGAGGACTCCAAATGATACCCAGCTGCTGGACATTAACTTTGATATTGCTTCCACATGCAGCTGCAAAACACCCCTCTCTCACACACACAGGAAATTTAAGACTACATAAGTCTTGCTCAAGAAAAAAGGAAATAAAGTGATTCCTACAGACTCAAAAATGCTCATTAGCTAGAGCAAATTTATAAAAGACATTGTTACACTAAGAAATTTGCACCTATCATTTTGAACCTGCATATACGTTGCAAGCAGAATTTCTTGTCGGGATTTGCAGAGGATGACATTGAGAAAGTTGAGGCCCCGACAAAGGAGGATCTCAGTGTCAACCCGCGGATTGTATCCTTTCCTGTCCATCACTATGCAGGTGAAGCAAATGATTGCATTCAGTCAATGCTATGATTAATGAGTTCCTCTCTGGATTTGGGACTGCTTATCAATCATGTCATTAGGGAGAATGTGCCCTGAAAGAGGCAGACCTTAGCCAAGGAATAACTGCATTAATCTTAATCTGTATATGCACCCAGCCAGCCAAGTCAGGGTCACCATGATGAAAAACAATAGTCTTCAACTCAACAAATTACTCTGCAAAGACATTTCTTTACTTTTGTGCTGTGTGTTCTCCAGCATCTGAGTTGCCTGTTTCCAGCCTGAGAGTTACCACAGGGTGAAGGTTATTTTAACGAATAGTGAGGCTTTCAGGCAGTATGCAAGGCAAGTGACACTTACGCTGCCTCCCTCCAGCTGCAGCTACTTCCATAAAACCAAAGCTGAATCTAATGCGAACGGGAAAAGGCTGATAAATGATATTATGCACTTCCAAGATAATCTTCTTGAGGAATTTAAGAGAAAATTACTTTCATTTAAATTGTTGCATAGACTTTTTTAAATAAAATAACCCTGTGGAAAAACTGAGGCAACCCTCTGACTGATGCAGACACACTGATCTGAAGTGTGTTTATCCATTTTCCTCAAAGTGTAGACCTATGAGATCAAGTCATGAGAAGATGGAAACACATACACAGAGCATGCATGCACACCCACACCAGATCATCAATCTAAAATCACAGTCAAAAAGGAATATATCAATAGCATACAAGCTCAGTGAACTGGCTATCTATAGTAAGGCAATTTTACCTTTTTCAAATATATATGATAAATAACTTTAAGTCTGCATTTTTATATATTAGTATTATTTATGAAATTGAGAATGACATGGTATTATGATAATTTTCTTACTTTTCAGAATCTAGAAAACATTTTAAAAATCAGTAAATCCTTTCCTTTTTGTTACTTGTTGTGAAAAACAACTGACAACTTTTGAGTACTAGCTAACCAACTACATCCTATCCAGACAATGTCCTAACCAACTACATCCTATCCAGACAATGTCCTAACCAACTACATCCTATCCAGACAATGTCCTAACCAACTACATCCTATCCAGACAATGTCCTAACAAACTACATCCTATCCAGACAAGGTCCTAACTAACTACATCCTATCCAGACAATGTCCTAACCAACTACATCCTATCCAGACAATGTCCTAACCAACTACATCCTATCCAGACAATGTCCTAACCAACTACATCCTATCCAGACAATGTCCTAACCAACTACATCCTATCCAGACAATGTCCTAACCAACTACATCCTATCCAGACAATGTCCTAACCAACTACATCCTATCCAGACAAGGTCCTAACTAACTACATCCTATCCAGACAATGTCCTAACCAACTACATCCTATCCAGACAAGGTCCTAACCAACTACATCCTATCCAGACAATGTCCTACTGGAAAAGAGACTAAATCTATTGGTGTTTGTTGGTGGTGGTTTAGAACTTAAGAATTACCTTCTGAAGGAAAATTATCTTAGGAATGACCGGAAGTGTTATTTTGAATATATATTATCTATAGGAATTCTAAGGCAGCAATATCATACATTTTACTTCGTAGCAGATTCAGATCTGCTATTTTCAACCTTCTCTTTGTTCTCACTCTGTTTTATACCCATTACCACAAATAATGACATTTGACTTTAATCTTTTACTCACTGGATTCAAGCCTGTAATTTTGTACTGGATTCAAATAATAAAGATTAAGAAGGTCACTAACTGTCAATGTCACTAAGCATTTCCCTGACGTCTACTGCCATTCCTTCCCCTGCACACACCAAAGTGATGTGGGAGTGTCATATATCAATCTCTTGATTTCATTGGTTAATTAAATAAACAAACTGCTTGCCCTGATAGGTTAAAACATAGGTGGGAGGAGTAAACAGGAGGAAGATGGGAGGAGTAAACAGAATGGAATGCTGGGAGGAAGAGGAAGTGAGCTCAGACCTGACAGCTCTGCTCTCTGGAGCAGAGAAGCCATGCTCAGCTCTCCAGGGTAGACCCAACAGCTCTGCTCTCTGGAGCAGAGAGGCATGCTCCGCTCTCCCGGGCAGATGCATGCAATGAAGCTCCTCCGACCCAGGATGGACGTAGGCTAGAATCTTCCTGGTAAGCGCACCTTGGGGTGCTTACACACGTTATTAGAAATGGGCTAGTCCAGGTGCGAGAGTTAGCCGAGAAGAGGCTAGATATAATGGGCAAGCAGTGTTTAAAAGAATACAATTTGTGTGTAGTTATTTCGGGG
>NW_026068085.1:1323617-1376100 GCF_014885135.2 Alexandromys fortis
AAGTTGCTTTTTTCTTGTTTGCTTAGGTAATATTGTATCTTTCTGGAGTCTTTGATGGAGTTAAGAATAGTTAGTTATAGTTATAGTTTTCCTTAGTTATGATATAGATTATTGTAATTTTTACTTGACAACTGTTTTGTTATATGTAATTTTGCTCCGTTAAAGTTAAAGCCTTCTTTTTTTTTTTGTTTAAACAGAAAAAGGGGAAGTGATGTGGGAGTGTCATATATCAATCTCTTGATTTCATTGGTTAATTAAATAAACAAACTGCTTGCCCTGATAGGTTAAAACATAGGTGGGAGGAGTAAACAGGAGGAAGATGGGAGGAGTAAACAGAATGGAATGCTGGGAGGAAGAGGAAGTGAGCTCAGACCCGACAGCTCTGCTCTCTGGAGCAGAGACGCCATGCTCCGCTCTCCTGATAGCTCTGCTTTCAGAGCCACACACGATGAAGCTCTGACTCAGGATGGACGTAGGCTAGAATCTTCCTGGTAAGCGCACCTTGGGGTGCTTACACACGTTATTAGAAATGGGCTAGTCCAGGTGTGAGAGTTAGCCGAGGCTAGATATAATGGGCAAGCAGTGTTTAAAAGAATACAATTTGTGTGTTGTTATTTCGGGGCATAAGCTAGCAGGCGGCCAGGGTGCTGGGGACACAGCCCCGCCGCTCCTATTTCTACACCAAAGTGATAATCTAGTTTTCTATATGACTAGATCAGGGAAACCAGGCTACTAAGTACTCAACACGAAGGATAATATGAAATCTCATTTACTAACAAGGACCAGAGAAATGTCCAGGCTACCATTCTGCTAATCTGTGAGTGCAGGGTATTTTGGCCCCTGACTCTTTGGGGAGAGGACTTCTCTAGGTAGAGCCTGTCTCTGCTCCTGTGTGCATACCACCACATCTGACAGCACACAATGTCCTCCAACAGAGTTTATGGGTAAAAGTTGCTTACTTGATCTCAAGTGGATGTTGAAATTTTTGTTATTTCAGTTTTCAAAACAGTTCCGCCAGACCGGCATCATCCTTAAAGTGAAGTTCTAAGAGAGGCAAAAAGTGACCCACTTACAAGGAATGCCTCTTTCCTCGTCTGATTCTCAAGCCTGAGCTCTTCATCACTGCTATTTGCCAATAAAAGTCATCATATTTCAGGTGACCTTTAGTCATCTCTGGTAGAAAGTTACAGTAGTGTCTGCTAGCCACATGGATAGACCTTTAATAACTAGGGGTGGATGGGGGCAGGGTGTGTGGCCGTTCAAGCAATGAACTTGATAATGTATAGACCACCTGAACCTTTATCAATATCATGAAGTTTTTATACCTACAGACTAACCTCAACACAGAAGAACTCTACATACATATTTGAATTCATCAGGGACCCTTAAAAGTTTTTGCAGTACCACAAATCACTTAGCTGCTGGTGACAAACCAGGAGAAAGCTGACATTTCCATCCTGAAACAGCTGGGTGTGTTTATAGCCTGTGAGTGATATGCCCCAGTTGCCCTCTGGGATTCTTACATTACCAGATGAAAAATGTGTACCTTTTTGACAATCAGGTACACAGAAAGCAATAAAAAGCCTTTTATATCCATTAATTCTTTCTTAATTCAATCTGTACCCACTCCATTTACAAAATGCCTCAGGCTAGGCATTAGATACCCAGTTGCACACTGAAAAGGAGTGAAACTAAATTCTCCTTGGTTGAGCTGTACCCTTTTAATCAGAAACCTTAAGATAGAACCTAAACCAGGATAGTATTCCTGCATATCAATGGGGTTCAGATTTTACAAGGAACATCTAACAGACCAGGGTTTAGTGGGGGTACTTATCTTTTTCTGGGTTCCTCAAAGGCCCTATTATTTTTGCCAAATGACCATTGCTGCCTATCTGACATAATTTTGTTGCTGTTATGTATTGGTGACTTTGATACGGAGAATTCATTTGACTCAGGTGAGTAAGAAACAAGTGTGGCCTTACCAGTTGATGCTCAGTGTCTTTGCTCTCAGAAGCTGATGCTCCATCCAGTTGGGGTTTTGCCGCTCAATACTCAGTATGACCTTCTGGGTCAGTTGACAAGGGCTTCTTTCTCCTAAAATACTTTCCAAACACACAGAGATGAAGGCTGCTTTCTCTTTACTCCGTCTGTCAAGGAAGGCACCTGTTAAACGTTCCACGGTGTTCCCATCCTCAAATATCCGACATATAATTACAATCAAGTTCCAGACAAGCAGGCCAGCTTTCTTCAATTCAGCCAAGTTTTTTGACATTTTCCTCTCAGACAGAAAAAAGAAGTATTTAATTGTGGGAGGCAAGCATGCAATCACCGTAGGTAACTTGCTGATTACCACAGACACTGCCTGAGCAGCAAGCCGTGGGAAGCCTGGGGAGAGAAGGTAGAAAAGGTATGATTACTGTTAGCATTCTCATGCCATCACATCGTGCGTTTGCTGTGTGGGGATGTCGAACTTTTGTGGAGAAAATTAGTAAGACGTACAAGTGCTTAATGCTCTCCAGGAAAACTCTACCAGGAACTCCTGCACTACTACTCAAAACTCTCCAAATTTCTGGCAAGATTTTCCTTCTATAGATGAAAATTAGAAAACTTAGAATTATAATTTATATGTTTATTTTTTAAGATTTAAGCTTTGAAGTACTGGGGACACCGCTAACTAAGCAAAGTTCCCCACGACCTCTGACACCGCTGAGTCCCTTTAAATGCTTTCTTCTTATCCCTTGAGGTCTTCTCAGGACTGACTGGCTCCTCATCTTTCATTATTCCCAGACACGTCACCTCCTCAGAGTGTTTCTGTAGCCACCCCAGCTAAAGCAGCCTCACCGTGCTTTTCCCATCTCAAACCCATCTCTTTCTTCCAGGGGAAACCTGTGTTTGTGGCCTTTGCTGCAGTATCCTTCATCATTCAACAGTTACATCAATCAATGCCTCATTATCTGTCTCCATTCATAGAATGTGAGCTCAACGAGGCTGTACTGTAGCCCTGACACCAGTAAGCCAGAGCTGTTCAATGACTACTCATTGGATACACAAGTAAACAGGGTTGTGTGTTTGTGTTTCGTGCTAGCTCTTTGTTCTTCTAACACCTCCTGAATGTGGTAGTTGCTTGATGGTGTCCCTGGCCTCTCATCTGATGACTCTACATGATGCCATTTGCTTCCTGCTGTTTCTTTGAAGGATGTATTAATGCTGTCTCTAAAGTAGACTTTCTCAGTTTCCCACCACGGGCCTCTGGAAGCTGGGTAATTCTTTGTTGTGGAAAGCTGTTCTGTACCTGGGTAAATTTCTGGAGCATTTATGGTTTCCACTAACTAAATGCCAATAGCATCCCATTTCAGGTGTGACAATCAAAAATACCTCTATTCTCCGGGAGCATATTTGTCCGAAACTAAAAACTACTCTTTATTTGATTTTATGTTAACCGATTTTCTTTCATTTTGAGAAAGGCTCCCATGGATCCCAGTCTGAGTACAAACTCTTTATATGGCCAAGGGTGACATCAAACTTTGGATCCTTCTGCTAGCGTTCTACAGCAAGCCTGGTTTTATGAGCACTGGGGATCAAATCTAGGATTAGTGAATACTAAACAAGCGCTCTTGAACTGTATCCTTAGCCTGAAGCTCATTCCTTTAGATGATTCCAGAACTTTTAGTCTTGGCCTTCCTCCAGGGTTGCAATACCTGGAAGCACTTTCTGCTTGCTCCAGAATCCATTGGTTCAGTCGAAGCCAATGCTCCAACAAAAATCTTTTCCATAAAGTATTCTTTTCATTAAAAATACTAATTTACTACTGATAAAACAACATCTCAAATAGATATTTTACTCAACTGCTGTCAAAGAAATAAAATCAAACCAGTTTCTTACATACTTGCTCTTAAACACAATGGAGCACATACCAAGAAGCTGAGCTATGTGTGAGAACAATCTGTTTTTAATTGCATGCCTTGTGTAACATTTTGTGGTGTTCATTTCTATGTCATATCATTTGTTGATGAAGAAGAAATGGGAATGCACTTTAGTTTGTCTCTGCAGTGACTCTGTGCTCTGCTGTGCACACAGCTAAGGATGTTCGAATTGGTTCTGTCTCCTTATCTTTTAACAAGTTATAACTATATGCTTAAAAAGGCTGTAGGAATTCCTTCAGCCAGTAGCCTTTAAGATACCAGCCCACTTGGCAGTGGCCTCTTATACTATAAATGCTGACATAAAGCATGTGCTTGCTCTCTCTCTCCTGGCTTTTGGATTTGGTTGCTGTTCCCTGTCTGTGTTATCTGTGAATCTACCCCTAAACAAAAAACCCATTATTATACTCAGTTCTGAGCTAGTGTGAGATTATTTTACAACTCTCCTCTTCAGGCCTCTGTAAGCATTTGTCATTGTTTAGACAAAGTTATAAAAACCATGATCATATCTCATTAGACTTCCACACTGGACAGTTACAGAGTTTGTCTTCATGTGTTACATGTTTAGTTTTTGAAATCTTTTGCTAATCAAGACAACTTGAGACTGAGAGTTAATATACCATGACACAAAGCTCATAAGGAATTCACATTCAATAAAAATATACAGGAGCTCATATTCAGGTGTTTTTTCGACACTTTTTCTTTCTAAATCTGATCAAATTATTATTTCCCTTTGTGGCAGGAACGAGAAAGTGTTCATACGCAATGGAATACATGAGAGCGTGCCCGCTTTGGTTCCATGTACTCTGTGCTGTGTTCCCAGTGTTAAAGCACAGCATAAGATCATGTATCGTTTGAGAGACTAAATCTTGTTAGCAGCAGGAAGCTAAAGAAGGAAGCATGTCTCCTACCCATCTCCCACTCTACCCTCAACCCTCACTGTGGCAATCTTCATGGAGAGCTTTATAGACGCTTAAGTTCTTTAACATGTATGTTATGGGTGTTTGCACCCATGTCTTTATACAAGTGTCCTCGTACCAGAGGGCTAGAGTACATGTATCTGTGATCTTAAACACATAATTGTCCCCTGAGTCCATGGATGACTGAGTGCTCAACACGTACATATTGTCTGGCCTTAGTAGTGTCCTTATCTAAGGAGGATGCACTTCAAGACCTCTAGTGAATGTCTAAACATGTAGACGGCCAAACCCTCATATCTAGTTTTGTCTTATACATATCTGTAAAAATAATCTTAATGTATAAATTAAGAACAAGAATGGATTAACAATAAATTAAAAAGAATAATTTTAACAAGGCATTGTAATAAAATTATGTGAATGTAGATTCTCTTTCTTGAAAGAACCAAAGTATATATTAATATTTTTGGACTGAAGTTGAATGAAGGCAATGAAAACCACAAAAACCATAATAATAATAAATAAAGAGTGAAAAAGGAAAAGAGGGTCCAAGAAGTCCTGATTTGATGGTTCCTAAAGAGTTTCAGAACTCAGAGCAAGAATAAGGGATTCTCCATTGTCATTCACATTTAGAATGTACACAATGGTCTATAGTTTCTCTGACTCCTCTTTATGACTGACTGTCTATAGAATGCAACCCTACACCAACTTATAATAATATGAAAAATACTAATTAGTAAGGAAGACCCAGCAACTGGTACATATAAAGAGAGCACGTCTGTGACTTATAAGTTCTTTCAGATAGTCTGGAGACGTTCCAATATGCTTTTAGAAAAGAAAATATTTGCAATAGGACAATTGAGCCAAAAGGTCAATCAAGTGGTGTAGCAAGCTAATAATGTTAAAGCTTCCTGAATCCCTAAAAGTGAAGGTAACAGCCAGAAGGAAAAAGACCTGCAAACAATGGACAAGGCTTAGAAAAGGAAAAAATATTTTCCAATTTAAATTAAGTATCTTGATTAGATCCAAAGGCAGTTTGATAGGACATGAACAAATTTGAAGCCTTACTAGAAAGTTCCCTCATAGACAACTGACTTGAGTTTGTAATAGAAGTCTGGTGAACAAGAGCGACACTCTCTCTGCTCTCCATGGAGAAGAGTGAAGGAAAGGCTGGACCTTGTAGCTCCCTTCTATGATTTCCAGCTGGAATGTTTTATTGTGGGAAGGGTTTCTTTGGAGTCAAAACATATTCTTCTTTAAAAATGAATACAAAACGATAATTTACTTTAGAAAAGAGAAGATTCACACAGATAAATAATATAAAAGGAGAATGTGGAGATACATGATGACTCAAATACACTTGGTAGACGAATTACTCAAAACAAGACCGATAGATTCAGTACAAAACCTCAGGTCTGGGGAAGAGCATCCTATCAGAACTATTTACAACTAGCAGATGAAGTGCTAGTTGATGCCTAGAAGCTGCATTAAGGGGAAAGAAAGTGAAATGTGGTTGCAGGGTAAAGACAATAAACAAAACAGACAATAAAAGTGTGATCATGAGGGTACACAGATCATTATCTAGATTTAAAGTAGGGAAAGGTCATGCGACTTCTGCTAATGCTAAGGCAAAAATAAAAGATTAAAATTCCCGAGCGCTGAAAGGCAGTGAAGAGGAGGTAGGAGAGGTCTTCCCCAGGAAAGAGCACACCAATTGATTGTCCTGTGCCAAATGGTCAGCGCTGAGACCATACATACAGGTAGCACTCTACAGACTTAGCAGTCAGGAATATATATGTATCAGCATAAATTTATGCATGCAATAACAATTAGTAAAAGAAGAGAAAGAAACCATGAATTTGAAGAATAGTGGAGAGGAGTTTGGAGAGAGGAAAGAGAAGGAAGAGAAGTGATGATCAAATTATAATCTCAAAAATAAAGTAAAGAAATAAAACAAATTTCAAAACTTTATGAAGTACTAATAAAATAAGATGAATATGGTCATTTTCACTCCTAGCTGCATTGCCTGTGTGGCTTAGAGTGAAAGGAGAATGAAGCCCCCCCCATAGTTGTTGAAATGAAAATAAATGGCATTCATTGATCTTATAATTTTTAGAATTTTATATAACTGAATAACCCGAGAGTCTGTTTCTTTAGGGGACACTTTCTCAGGGAACTAATGTGCTCACCTTTACTTGGTTCTTTCCTTCTGGACTCTCTTGGAATATAACCCCATTCTCGTGGAAGGCTCTGAAGCAGATGATCGGGAACGCGGGGCTTGTTCAGGTCTGTCTCATGGTTTCTCCCATACCTCAGCACGGATATTACCTGCTGCACAGTGTCCTTGACAGCGTCCATCAGCGCCAGTCTCAGACAGTGGATGACTTCTGGCTGCGACTCTGTGCACACTGAGACTGAAAAGACAAGGAGCATATTATGGTTAACAAAGCCTGGCTGTAAGCCGTGTCTTGTTCATCTGGGATCTCACAGTTACCCTGTATAAATGTATAGGAGAGCCGAATTTAATTATATCATATAAATTACATCATATAAATTGAGAATCAGCTCAAAAACCATTTGAAATAGAGGTTTTCCCTACCTGGTAATGAAAGAATGCCAATTAAGACCATGGTAAGCAGCAGGACTGACCGCCGACTTTGGACTCTGGTGGTGGGGTGGCAACTGTATAACCTTTACCGAGAACCACTTCTCAGCAACACTGAGATCCCTATGCTGCTGGTGCAGCTTTGCTGCACCGTGCTTGCACCTGAAGGCCCTGAGCTTCAACACTACACCCCCAGCACTAGAGAAAAAGTCTCCACAATCAACATCAAAACAGCTTTAACATTTTAGTTAAATAATGACACACTTAGGCTTTTCTGTGAAATCCTAAGAAACGAAGACTATAAGAACCTAAAGAAATGCGAGACACCATCTAAACGCCCAATTAGCTCTCAGATATTCATCTTCACAATAAAGCCTACTAGTACACAGCTAAAAGATAAAGCAGGTTAGGGAGAGCAAGGTGCACCTTCTTTATTTAAGAATACCCATGCGTGCACACAGAATCAATAAGAAGATGCACGGTGCAATGGTAGACGTAGTTATCGAGGGTCTCAAGGAATGCTTCTTCCATTCCTCGTTTTACTTTATCTTCTCCTTTCCATGCTTATAACCTGCCTTCCTGTATTCTTTTTAATTATATGAGATTACCCAAGATGGGTAGCATTTATATAATAAGTGTGATAAAAAAGTCTGCTTTGCTTGTTTGATTTTTAATGACTACAAAATAAGAAGGCTGTTATTTAAATCAATAAGGAAAAACATTTAAGCTCCTTTAACATGGAATTCCTCAAAAACATTTTTCAAATGACTAATTTATTTAATAAGGGCTTATCATTAAACCACCATAGTAAGAAAGATCTTGGCAATATCAAAACCAATAATTTAATTTGTAAAATAGTGTCACCTCAGGAAATCAAAATGTTGTTCTTTATAGAAACGGTTCGGGTAAAACTATATGCTTTTCTGTTTGTTCATTTATTTTTGTTTAAAACTCAAATTAACTAGATGGCATGGTGAAGCTATTTTTTCATATCAATAACTAATATGCATATTGGTTATACTCTAGATCTAAGGGGAAATTGAGGTTTTTTGAAAATTCTAGGAAGTTCTTTCGTCTTATTTAAAAGATGTTTTCTTTTTATAAATAAAGTTTCATGTATTGAAAATGGCAGAGAAAGCATCTCTCTAATAATTGATGTATTTGACACATCTGAAAGAGTGCTGATTGCTGTGTAAGTATTAGCTGACATTATTAATACCTTAGAGGGGTTTTACTGCAGTGTTAGTCTCAGAATCGCTATTATTCATTACGAGGCTCTGAGGCATCTTGAGCTCAGAGCTACAGAGAGGCTTAAGCAGTCTCCACCACCTCAGTCTTGGGCCCTCCAGACCCTTTGCCCCTCCAGCCACCCTTTGTCAGATCAATGAACAGATGCCAGACATCAGGTAATGGCTCTTAACATCTTATCCTGACTTGATCAACTCTTCCTGTCAATGGAACCTAAGGTATGTAACATGGTGACCAAGGACAGGCATGCTCTCCCTATCCAATGCATGCCTGCAACTCTAGCCCTAGGAAGTCTGAGGTGGGGAGACTGTTGGAAGTTTAGGACAACCTGGTTTACACAGAGTTTTCTAGACCAGCCAGGGCTATAGAGACAGAACTTGTCTCAAAAAGGGACTGTGGCAAGATGGTCCAGTACTAGCTGTCAGTACCTGGAACCTACATGATGCAAGCAGAGAACATCCTCCTCCGACCTCCACATGAGTCACACGCACACATGCACGCGCGCGCGCACACACACACACACATGCATGCACACTCAATAAATAAAATGTAAAACAAGAAGTTAAAGTAAGTACTTAAACTCCTAGGAGACATAGAGTAGAAAACACAGAATAGTCCCAACTCCAGTTGCTACAGGACCATGTGTTAATTCTATCTAGTCAACATAGAAGGGGAAAGCAACAAAAGTATCACTCAATGATGACTTCTAATTTGATTTTCCACCTTAATATTAAACTTAGTATTAAAGGAGCTGACACAAAGGCAAAGAGACATAAAACTTGGGTTGTATTCTATAATTTAAAGAATTTATCATCAACTAATTTTATACTTCAAATCAATGCCAACATGTAAAACTATTTAATACAGGAAGAGTCTTTTGTTTTACAAACACTGAGAGAAGAGGTATTCACAGTGTTTTTGGTTTTGATGACTTTATTAAGACATTTAAGAAGAAAATAACAAATATTTCACCCTGTAGCCACACTTTCCTTCCCAGCACAACACCAGGGAGGTCTCTGAGGAAAGCTGAATGGTGGGAGAAGAGCTTCTCGGAGGGACAAACCCAGAGCTTATTCTTAGTGATATGCTGTTAAGATGATAAGTGCCTTTCAATAATTATAGGAATAATCGTAGAATTTGTTCATTTCAGACCTGATAGAGCAGAAAAGAAATTATTACTTAAAAATTTTCTATAATTTCAAAGAATAAGAGTAAGTAATAGGTTTTCAAGCTACCTTCAAGAAAGATATTCTATATAATCAAGAACAGCCTAGTTTAGCTTTATAAAAGCAATGCTCAGTACATTTGAACGCATTTCTAGGTAAAGGCATTGGTCTAAACAGACATTCTATGGGAAAAGGCTTTCCTAACTATATGTTGGCAGAGGGCTCATATTAAGAACAAAGAACTCCAAATTATAAATAGCGAGAAATTTCCTTTTGAAACACAGTACTTTGTGCAATGAATATATACCACTAAAAGAGACTGAAATTAAGAAATTTGCAAATCAGGTGCCATTGAAAACAAAGTTTCCCTTTAATATTCAAGTAACTAGGGAGTCAAAAGTAACAATATTAGTGAAAATTCATCAAAATACTATTAACACTTTTTTTTACTTAGAAAATTAAAGTTTCATGGGTGTTTCAAAACTTTGGATGAAAGAAATTGTACATGTAAATCTGTATATAATGAGACTTGCAGTTTTTTAAAGTAGGAAATCAGATAATATGATGAATAATAAGTAGCTAGGCAAATATAGTATATAGTATACTATACATCATATAGTATTTAGGATCCAGGATCCATTATATAGTATACAGGAATCAGTATATAGTATACATCATATAATACCCAGTATCCATTATACTGTATTCTTCATGTACTATACAATATTCAATATTCAGTATTACATACAGTATACCGAAATCAGTATACAGTATACAGGATGTATCATATAGTACCTGGTATCCATTGTACAGTATACAGAATATAGTATACAGGGATCAGTATGTAGGATACAGGATACATCACACAATATACATCATACAGTATACAGTACGCAGTATACATCATACAATATACAGGATACACTCTACATCTCTCCAGCAAAAGATTTTTAAGAAACTGAAATAGTAGACGAGAAATAGGAATCGAAAGATAAAAATAATAAAAACACATAACAGGTAATTATGAACATGCCACAACAAAACTCATTATTTTATACAACAATTGTAGTCTAAAAAAGAAAAAAATAAATAATTAAAGATATTAGAGAAAAAGAGAAAAGAAATGAAAAATAACCTTTTCATATATTAGAAAAAAATCAAAACAAGTACCAGACAAATAACTTATGGACAGGATATATAACAAGCTCTTTGAAGCATCCCACCCAACAAAATAAATAAATGAAGTAAACTGAAAATTTTTTGAATAAATATTTTACAGAATAATTTTTAATGTACCTTAATAACAGAACACTATTATATCATTAATAATGGGCAAAAGTAAATAAATTACATGATGCTATGTATTCCTTTAATTTAAATTAAAAAACAGGTAATTCTAAGTACTGCCATGGATGTGAATGTAATGGTTACATATCTGTGGGAACGTGAAAAGCTATGATTCTTCTAACGCAAATTAGCAATCCCTCAGAGTGTCAAACACTGACAATCATATAATCCACCATTTACACTTCAGAACATTACCCAAGGGGCACATGCTCACATAATGCTTTATTCACGGGCCCTACACTGAAAGTAACACAGGTGTCCATCCAGGGAAGATTCTCACGGAACACGTAGCAGCAATAAACAGAAATAAACAGTCAACAGAACATAATATAGCCAAAAGAAACAGGCACAAATGAATGCACAGATTTCAACTTGTGCAAATTTCTGAAACTGTTGGAAGTGACCCCCACGACACAAAGCCAACCATGTCTCTCAGTATCTAAGTGTCACCCAGAGCTACTTCCTGAATACAGAGATCAATGTGAAGGGCACATGCATGTGAAAGGACTTGAACATGGCGTCTCTCCTGTGCAGCTGACACAGTTTCTACATTGACCAAAATTACTGAACCCTTCGCCTAAGATCAGTAGATTTCATTGTACTTAAATAAAGGATTTGGGAGTAAGAATGATAGATCAGCGAGCAATAATGCTTGTTGTAAAACCATGAGGTCCTCAGTTCAGAGCCCCAGAAACCATGTGCAAAGTCATGAAGTGGCTATGTGTCCCTCTTTGTCCTGGGCAGGGGGGACACTGAGACAGGAGCACCAGTGGAGTTTGCTGGTCACCTAGTCAGGAAAGCAATGAGCTCCAGGTTTACCAAAGAGGGCACTGAACATCCATGAGTGGCCTCTGTACATGTGTGCACAAAAATGTCTACATAACAATATACATACATGCATATATATGTATACGTACATACATACATAATACTTACCTATTTACACCCAAGCACACGTAGTGAGAGACTCGGAGTCGTCAGATAGACTTTCTGGTAGGAAGACAGATATTGAGAGGGACCACGGGTAGGAAACAAATATGGCAAATAACAAAGGTGTAAATCTTCCTCAACCTCTTGACTTAAGACAAAAGTCTGGCAGCAAGCCCTTTGCTGATGGCCGATGGGCCCACTCAAGGAGTTCAAGACTGAATCAGGACATATCACACCATGGTTCTGGGCCAATCAACCACCCTAGCTGTCTTCAGCTGAGCAACCCTATGTTAGGTGAGGAAAACTTTTGAAAACCCCAGTCCCTAAGAAGAGGCTGGAGCTTTTGGCTTCCTGAGTGCCACCTATGTTTGGCAGAGGGTCTTTTTCTCATGGGTCTTCTACATGTTGTGTATTGCCTGCCTTTCTTCAATGGCAGTTCTATTTCCACTGGTTGAGATTTCCCTCCTGCAACCTAGGGAACTGCAGATTTACCATGCCCTTTAATTCCGTAACTGGAAGAGAAGATGAATCCGATAAAGCTCCTTAGACTATCTCACAAGCACACACAAGTGGCTTTTACTGTTTCTAAAGATACAGTACCACCAGAGACATGCCACAGATGTCCAAAGATGATGCTCAGATAAATGGGTATGATGTTGAAGAGAAATAGCCCTAAAATTCTGAAAGACTATAACATAGCAGCAGGCTGCAGCTACTTATATGCTGAGAGAAGAAAATGTAGCGGGACTAATAAAAACCCAGAGACAGATATTGGGGTTCAAGCTAAAAGATCAGAGAAGCAAAGCAGCAAACCAGTAGAGAGCTCTTACCTCTACAAAATCTTCAGACTAAAAAGAGAGCGAGTTCCCATCTCATTCTACCTTATCTTCTTCTTTAGTGCTGGGATTAAAGGCATGTACCATCACTGCCCAGTGTGTATGGCTGACTAGTGTGGTTGCTGGGATTAAAGGTGTGTGCTACACTGCCTGGTCTGTATGGCTGACAAGGGTAGCTAGCCTTGCACTCTGATCTTCAGGCAAGGTTTCTTTGTTAGATCATAAAGAAAATATCAGAAAGTCACTATGTGGGATAAAAAGGCAGGCAACTGCAAACCAACTTTAGTAAGAAGAAAGAGTTAGCCTGTATGTGCATTCTAAAGAGCTCTTTTCTTTCTTCCTTCCTTCCTTCCTTCCTTCCTTCCTTCCTTCCTTCCTTCCTTCCTTCTTTCTTTCTTTTTTGTTTTTTTTTTCAAGACAGGGTTTCTCTGCATGTCCCTGGGTGGCATCAGGAACCACTGACACAGAATGCAGCTGTAGCAAGGCCATGGACCCAGAAATGACCCTCAGTAGCATTCCGAGCTGGATGTCACCATGGTCCCCGGTGGCAGCATGAGACTCTTAGATCAGCATGGCCCCTGTGGGGAAATATCCCTTCAACACCAACAGGGTCACAGAGATGCCAGCACTCCTTTGTCAGCCTTGAAGTAAGAATGACTATGGTCTGTCTGAGTGAGCTATGTTGAAGTCCTTTATAGCCTTATCAGAAGAAAAAACATACAATGAAGATTTAAAAAATAAGGTACTATTAAGTTGATGTAGGTAGGTAAATTATACTTGTGGAAGTAGGGACCTAGAGTAGGTAGTAAGGTCATGTTATGTTTCATTTGTGTAGACAAAGGCTGTTCGTTTGTTTCTGCCACCCAGACACAAAATAATCACACAGAAACTATATTAATTACAACACTGCATGGCCAATAGCTTATGCATATTTCTAGCTAACTCTTACATCTTAAATTAACCCATTTCTATTCTGTGCATTTCCACAAGGCTGTGGCTTACTGGGTAAAGTTCAGTTTGGCATCTGTCTCCTTCGGCAGCTACATGGCTCTCTGAGTCTGCCTTCTTTTCTCCTCTATCTCTACATGGAATTCCCACCTTGTCCCACCTATTTTGTGCAGCCATAGGCCCAAAGCAGCTTCTTTATTAACCAATGATAATAAAACACATTCACAGCATAGAGAGGGGAATCCCACATCACAGCTGTATTTCCTTTTTATTATTTGAGAATGTCACAAATGCATATAATGTGGTTTCATCAAATCCATTCCCCATTACCTTCCCTCAGTTCTCCCCTATCCTTTCAAACACAATTTTTTTTCTGCCAACTTCATGCTCTTTCTTTCTTTCTTTCTTTCTTTCTTTCTTTCTTTCTTTCTTTCTTTCTTTCTTTCTTTCTACAATTCACTGAGTCCACTTAGTAATACCTGTCTTTACCTGGGTATAATAAGACTCTTAACTGGAGCATAGGCAACCTCAGAGAGGCACATTCCTGAAGAAAATGAATATATTACTTTCAAATATGCTATATTTTCAATTTAAACAGAAGTCTTAGAAACAAGACCACGTTGTCATGAACTTGAATATTATCTTCATGGCATGAAATAAATAAGTGTGATTCCCAACCAGAAGCACAAAAAACTTCTGAGACTGCTGGGAAGAAATGACAAAGATACAAACCCTATGAGCTCCGCACGTGTGTGTGTGTGTGTGTGTGTGTGAAGAACACACAAATGAAAAGCAAAGCACACACTTATTTGCACGAATTTGAAGAGCATGTTAAGTAAACCTTATCACTCCATGCCACCAAGGTTTCATGTCATGAATAATGGTTCAAGCATTTAACACTTGAAGAAAAAGAAGTGTTTGAAGTATGAGGATAACTGATTATAATCTTCTGAGAGAATTTTAAAAAATGCTAAAACAGCAGGGGATGGTAAGCTTTACAGGTTATTTAATTTCTGTTTCTTAAGGACTAAATTGGAAGTCAAGCAGTCCTGCATTAGTTTTGTACTAAGAAATCTGCCTCTCCTTTGAAGAAATAGAAAGCAGTGAGAAAAGACAAGAAAACTAAGAGATAAGACTGTAATAAAAAGGGTAATTGTCACAGAATCTTCACATAATAGATCCTGTTTTTTGAAACATTATATGAAGTTACCTAGAGCACTGTCATAATGATAATAACCAGAGAAGATGAAAACTAATAACTTCAGAATAGTAAAGTGAGACTGAAGTAATATGTGGAACAGTCAGAGCATCCAGGAAGTTCAGGGACACCATGACTCTGAGCTGTTCAGATACTTCACACAGAAGCAGTGGCAATAATATCAAAGCCGTGTATAAGAACACGCACAAGCTGAAAAAGAAACATAAATGATGTGGAAAAGCAATGGGAGAAAAAGACAATGGTCTCGAAGTTCTCATCCCTTTCTCCTCAAGATAATAACTATGGAGTTTAAAAGTGGGACACAAAGAGTAAAATTACCTGGCCTAAAGGTAGGCCCTCCATGAATACCTCAGATGTACAGCGTCCTGACTTTAACATTTTGTTTTGCTGAAGCAAGGCAGGACACAGGTGGAAATGTATATTATTATCATTGCAGGGTAAAAATGCTAACCATGAAAGTATGACAGGGAAGATATTGTTTCTTCAATCTTCAGAAGCCACATAAAACCATAACATGGGAACACATGTCTGGAATTCTGAGAGGCAGAGACAGGAAGAATAATCTGCAAGCTTGAGGGGGAAATAGGCTGCAGAATGTGGCATTGCAGCAGAAAACAAGGAAGACTGTCTTAAAACAATGAATGAGAAAAATCAACCCTCAAAAGATATTCTCTGACCAACACACACACACACACACACACACACACACACACACACACAGTAGCACATATGCATGCACATACACTATGACATAAATGTACACATACACACACTATGGCATATATGTATGCGCACACACACTGTGGAATATACACACACATGCACACATGCATAAACCATGGCATAAATACACATGCACTGTGGCATATATGCATGCACAACACACTGTGGGATATATTCTTGCACACAAACATGCACAATAGTATACACATATATACACATGGTGTCACGTATATGCATGCACACACAATGGCATTTACATATGCACAAACATACATATACACACAGTGGCATATATGCATGAACTCACACATACACACACTGTTACATATATGCACGAACACACACCTAAGCATACACAAGCACATAACACAATATCAATTCTTTAATTATATTTTTGACAAAGGAATGCTAACTCTGAATAGAAATGCACTACTTTCATAATAACAAATGCCTGTTATCTAAAGATGACAGATAGTCCTGTCTATTAGTTTCCTAGTTAGCTCTCTATTGCTGTGATAAAACACTGTGATCAAAAACAACTTAGGTAGAGTATGTATTTCATCTTACACTTTTGAGGACTATTCTCCCCTGAGAAAGTCAAGACAGTCACTGGAGCATGGCAGGAACCCAGAGGTGAGAACTGAAGCAAAAACTTTGAGAAGCATGCTTCCTGGCTTCTCTTCCATCTTGCTCACCTGCTCTCTTACACAAGCAGGACCACTTGTCCTCAAGTGGTTCTCACCACCATGAACTGGGCCCTTCTACATCAATCATTAATCAAGAAAATGCCCTATATTTAAGGTTCACTCTATGAGATGGAGCCCATACCCGAAAATGCTCAGGTAGCCCTAAGCTGAAACTAGAAAGGAAATGTAGCACTATAATGGCACTCTGCTACACTCACAGACCAATGTCTTGCTCGGCCATCATTAGAGCAGCATCTTCCTGCAGTAGATGGGAACAAATACAGAGGCCCACATCCAGAAGATGTGCTAGAGTGACAACCTTGAAACACTCAGTCCTAACTGGTACATCTTCATCAAACCCATGTCCTCAGGACTGAGAAAGAAAGACTGTAAGAGCCAGTGGGGATGGAGGACACCAAGGAAACAATGCCTTCCCAACACAGCAGGACTGATGCACACGTGAACCCACAGACAGTGGCACCATGCACAGGGTCTGCCTTTCAAGACAGATGGGGCCACAGTGCTAACAGAGAGAAGTGGACATGATCTCCCTTCCCTAACCCAGAAGCTATCCTCACCTGACAACTGCTCACAAAGAAAAACTTAGTTTTTTCCAGTGGAGTTTCTTTGAGTATACAATACACACTCAAGGGCAGGCTCAACTCATTACAAACTCAATGGTATTTTGAGAGACATATTGCTTGTAATGGTTTGTCTAAGCATTTTCTTTTACCCTACAGATATTTTGTTTATATATTATGGTTTCTGATTCTGTGTTTTATGGGTTTCCTATGTGTGTACATGTGCATATTGTGTATGTGTGTGTATATATGCAGGAATGTGTCTCAGTGTGTACATGTGCATATTGTGTGTGTGTGCAGGAATATGTCTCAGAGTGTACGTGTGCTTCTCATGCTTTTTGTTTGTTTTTCCTTTCCTTTTCTCTATTTGTTTTGTTCTGGTCTGTTTGCTTTTTGCCTGTTTGTTTTTTAAAGAGAGAAAGAAGGAATAGAGCTGTAAGGGTGGGGAGGTAGGGAGGATCTGGGGTGGGGAAACTGATAGGAATGTATTACATAAAAATCTATTTTCAATCAAAAAAAAAGAAAAGCTTTCAAACTTGCCTACAGGAGGAATTTTCCCAACAGAGGGTTCTCTCCCCCCAAATGCCTCTAGTTTATGCCAAGTCAGGACAATCAGTTTATTTAATACAGGGACCAAAGTATCACAAAATACTTATTATAGATTATTGATATCTTATATGCTAAAAGCAAAACATAATGAATGCTAAATACAACTTAAGTATTATAATAGGACAAATGCTTAAATTAGAAAAGAGAACCTTCATTCAATAATGTCACCTTCACCTCTCTTCACTTCATCCCATGTACATCACATTTGACAGGAGATAAGTGCTTAGTGGTTCCAAACAGAAGCCCTTACAATTAAAAGATGCATGGAACATACAAACAAGAGTCAGAAAAATTTCTATCTATCAAACTTTGAAAACAAGTTTAAAAACAATGTAAGTATTAATAAAGCATTTATATTATAAATGGTAAGTTTCTCATACCTGGAACGCTGCACAAAAAGTCCCAGAGCTGTTCGTCTTCCATGTAGCTCACAAAAACATGACCAAATGTTTGTGGAGACAGGTGACAATGGTACAGAACCTTAAAGATGTCTTCAACCACACTGCAGCCTTCCTTCTCGCCTTTTTCTATGCCAGGAGCTTGTTCTGGAAAAGAGTGAAAATGTGGGGATCAGTGGATGTGATCATACTCTCATCCCTTCCCTGCACACCACCCTGTGACACACACCCATTTACTATTTGCACACAGTCTTTGGAGGGCTACAATCATTGACTTCATGGTCTCGGATGTATCTGGGGATAGCTATGGAAGAAATGCCCATGAGAAAGACCATAAGAGGTTCATTTCATGAGGGGAGGTCAGTTTTCCTGTATGTTGTAATTCTTTTTTCCCCTTAAGGAAACAAGCAGATTCAGGATCTATGTTTAAAATCTAGATAGCTCAGAGCACTAAAGTGTACCATGGAAAATCCATTTGTTTTTTGAATCATGCAATAAATTATGAAAAACAAATTATATTTCCTAAATATAATGACACTATCATTTCAGAATGAAGTATTTTTTCAATTAGTTCCTTGATTAAACCTTATGAGTAATTACACAACAATAAAGCTATTTTAATTGTCCTTGTCATCCCTCCTCTGACTCCATTATGGCTTGCTTTAAAGATTAGAAATCAGAGAAAAGGCATCACTGAATTTATATGATACAAGGAATTGAGAAATAATTCCTATTTTTCTTGTATAATATACAGCTGTATCATAAGAAACAAGAGTATGTATTGAGATAGTATCAACTCATATCTCTTAATATTTTTAATATCTTCTATTAATATTATATAGGGTCATAGGTAATGAGTACATTTCCTTATTCTTGTTCATTTGAAAGCTTATCACTTTTATTTTACAATTTTATTTCTTACTTTTGCTTTTAAGAGCCCATTTGTACCTGAAAATTAAGAACTAATACCATAGATTTTAGGCAAAAAGCAATGCTAGTTTTTCTTTTTATCAATTTCAACCATATTAACTTTACTTAAATAGTCATCATTATCCATCCCTGTCTCCTTTGTCTTCTACTCATAGTACACACAGTATGTCTCGAGGGACACTAACTCTGTTACCTTCCTGGGGTGGGCATGCAGACAAGGCCCGGCTGGTCAGGCCTGACACCCCTCATCAACCATGATCAGTTCAGAGATGGGCAAGTAGCCCACAGGAAACTTCCTCAAGAATTTGGCTGTAATAATTGGTGAGTGGTGTTCTTTTGACTATATTTGATACACGGGTAGAGTAGCTGGCATTTGCTTTGGGTGGTCATTTGGGGAAGAATGTTACTAAAAATTAATCTGATACAGTAAGAATCAGAAATCAGACCACTTTTATCAGAAATTATTTTCCAGTCTCAAGCATTTATTCAACTGAAAAGGATTCATTTGCTATGTCATTTAAATGTGCTTTCCCATTTCCTTTTCATTCATCAATCTAGAATGTTGTCATCTAAAGGACTATGAAATGCTATCTTCAGGGCATGGCAAAGCCATTAAATAATGATCTCACATCAACGACTGTCTCCTATATGGGCCATGTTAAGACCTGTCAAGCATTCATCATTGCCAGGAGAGTTACCCAGGTCCACACTCCTCCCTACTCAACTATTGGCTACCAATGGATTCGGAAGTAGAGGAAGTCGTTGCTTTCAGTTGTGAATACAGTGATGAGCCTACAAGGCTACAAGAAATAGATCTAAATTTATGGTTACACAGGAGGCACAGTGGGTCCCAAAACATAGATGCAGAGGAAGGAAAAGAACTTGTAGAGAGTAGGGGAATTGATAGGTCAGTCAGGGTCGGGGAGAAGGTAATCAGAATGTACTTTATACATGCATGGAGTTATTAAAGAACAAATTTAACATAAGTAAGTCATTTTCAAAAAATGTTCTCATGAATGTATATATGCATTTATATACACACATTTATATATAATATATACAAGTACAGAGAGAGAGAGAGACACAGAGAGAGAGAGGTTGTGTTGAGTTGTAATAACTAAGCCTGGGCACCCCACTGTTTCTGATCTCTGCATTTTGACAGGTTGTGCATTTCCAAAGTTCCATAATTGCTTCTGTGTGTGTGTGTGTGTGTGTGTGTGTGTGTGCCACACAGGATGGTAATACTTCTCCCAAAAGCATAGACTACATAAGAAAATCCCCATTACTCAGTATCACACAAGAGAAATTTCCCTTCCTATAGTTTCCTTTATGCACATGGATGACCATAGCTCTCACCCCTCATCAAAGCTTTCCCCCAGCAGATCAAGGATAGATACTATGCAGATCCGTAAGTAGTCACAATGTAGACAATAAGTGACAAGGTGTCCAGCCCCAGTTAGTACACCTAGAATACATCTACATCCAAGATTCAGGATCATCACAGAAAACAGGGTAGGAGGACTGAGAATCAGAAGGCAGCAGTTACCCTGGGAGATAACATCTTCCAGTCCTGACAGGCAGGGCGCACCCATGAAATGTGAACAATAAGGTTACCAGAACAAGACCTGCATAATTCCCACATGCTCACATGCCAACATGGACAGGGAAAGTTTCACAAGCCCCCGCCCTAGACAAAGAGCTACAGACAATCAATGGCTTCTGAGAAAGAGAATCAGTTTTTTTTTTTTTTCAAGACAAGCTAGCTCCTTGCTTAAGTTATTCAATCCCAATCCCCAGTGGTCAGCTCTAAACACTTGCACATATGAGTAAGAGTAGATGGACTCAAGAGCTTTTACACCACACACGTACATGATTTAAAAAAAAAAACGAGGTCTTGAATTTTAGAAGCAGTTGCAGGGAACTGGAAGAGTTGTATGGGAGAGAGGGAGGAGTGCTGAATGATGTAAATAGAGTACTCATGTATAAAATTCTCAAAATTAATATTCTTATTATATGTCAGTCACTGGTAAAGATTTGAGGGGCTTGAGCTTTGGCTTCTTGGTATTCACTGTGTGAGCACGCATATGTATGTTGGGTGATAGGCACACATAAAATCATGACAACCATGTAAGAATTTATAACTTTCATTCCTGCTTGTGTCCATTGTCCTGATATAAATGATAGTAATACCTTATTTCATTCTTTTCAAATCTTTTGTTTTCCTTAATGGAAATGAGTGTTTTGCTTGTATGTATATCTGTGTACCACTTGCATGCCTGATGCCTGCTGAGGCTGGAAGAGAAAACAGATGCCCTAGAACTGGAGTTACTGGCATGAGCTGTCATGTGAGTGATGGGAAACTTCCCCCTATCCAGTAGGCCAAGCAGGAGAGGTGCCAAACAGCCTAGATGTGTTTAGAGCTGTGTCTCTGGAACCTAGTAAAGACCATGGCCTTTTCCAAAGGTACAATCACATTGTTTTATGTTCCTTTTGATTTTTCCCCTTATACCCTTGCGGTATTCTTGTGCTATCTCTCATCCAGATAGTCCTCTAGACTTTGCAAGAAAACTCACCTTGGATTGACTTTCTTTAACTTACTTTTCGAGGGGTGGGAGACCCATTTTATTTTGCTGCTGTTTGATGGAAAAGGGGAATGAGTAAGGCTCATGTGCGACAAGAGAGACCTAAGCATAATTAAATTGTTTTACCACTTTTTGTCTTATTGTTTGTTTGAAATTGAGCTACTTGTAAAGCTAGTCTCAGGTTCAGGACACAGTACTCCAGAGCATGGTAAACTGGCATTTGGGAAAACAGAAGTCATCTAGGAGTCTCAGCTTCTCTCCTGAAGCAGGGAACAGAAGTCTAATTTCCTCTACAGCAGATCAAGAGGTCAGCATTGCAGAAGTCCATCTCTGTACCAGAAGGAAAGAAAAGCCCTCATTTCTGAAGATACAGGCACATGAGTAAACCTAAACAAACATCACTAAGTTATTGAGGTTAATTCCTATGAGGCCACATTCTTCTTCCATTATACTCCCAACAACTGTGCATGCACATCAAAATACTCACTTACTGTTCTTGCGTAGCATACGGCAGTTCACAGCCACCTAATTCTAGTTTAATGGGATAGAACTTTTTGTTTTTGCTTCTATAGGTCCCTGCATGCAGGTGGTACACAAAAGCTTATGCAGGCTGACATAAATAAATAAATCTCTAAAAAAGTCAAAAACACGCAGGTTACCCTATTTCTATTGATCTTCCTTACTGAAGGCCAGTGCAGCAATATTTATAGTAAACAAATGTTTATTCTTTAGGTATGTCTTTATAATGTCTTAAATAGTGAAAGAAATAGAAATTGATGAGGTTGACTCAGAAGGCAGAGGTAGGAGGATGGATGTAAGTGAGATCAGCCAGCCAGGGTTACAGACAAGACTCTGTCAGAAAAGAAAAGAAAAGAAAAGAAAAGAAAAGAAAAGAAAAGAAAAGAAAAGAAAAGAAAAGAAAAGAAAAGAAAAGAAAAGCGGAGGAGAGGAGAGGATAGAAGAAAAGAGAAGAGAAAAGAGATCAAATGAAAAAATCAGCAAGTTCTGTGTACCTAAAGCATCACTGTGTAAATATACGTCATTCACTTTGTCATTGGCAATGAATAATGTTCCTCAGGAGAAATCCTCTAACACGACACCATCTGCCTGTCCTGTCTCTCTCATTGTCTTTCACAGTCAGTCAATCACTTTGGTAGCTTCTCCACCCTTCTTGTCCTCCACATTAGGGAAGGGTCTCAGGCCAGGAACACTGGTTGAATTAACCAGTTGTTTTGTTCTGTTTTTATCTTTTATGGTATGCCTGATTGTGAGGACTTTCCTTTTATCCATGATTTTCCTTTAATTAAGACAGACTTTGCCAAGGCAAGACAACTTGGTTTTTCAGACCAAGTAGTGCATTGGAAAGTGGTCAGTGGGGAGCTGGGGGAAGACAGGGATTGGACTCAGCACTTCAGTATTGGCACTCTTGAAGTCACGTTCTTTGACCCTGTACCTACCAGCAATGATACCCAGTAATAAAGCTGCTACTTTAACTTCCATCTATTCTATCAATACTGTATACAGGAAAATGAATATAAGATTTTGAACCAGACCCCCTTTGATAATGCGTGAAGAGAGTGCGCACCATCTTCAGCTCCTTTCAATGCTGAACTGGTTACTGCTTCAGAGAAAGATGCGCGTCAGGAGGGTGTTTACACCTCCATTACACACCAGCGTTTGCTCTCCAAGGATGTATATCTTTTACTTTTTCTAAGATGCTAGTGAAAAGTTCCTGCTGACTCACTGTGGGATTTGGCAGAAATGTTATAGAAGAGTGAGCCATGTGCTCAGGGATGCTGAATCAACCAGACAGTAACGGCACTGAAGAAAAGAGGCTAAGATGTTAGATGAGAAATGTGAGGGCAGAACATACAGCATTCAGAACAAGGAAATCCAAAACAGTAGACCAATAAACCAGCCATGGCAGGGGGAGGGCGATAGCACCTAAAAATGACTTTAAGGAAAGCATATAATTTCAGTGTCACAACAGAGCTCACTATGAAAAACAAGATCAAATTTGAATCTGATGAGAGTTAATTTAATGATACTGCATTTAACACTTGGTCCCCCCCCCAGATCCTGTCTGAGAACAGCACCCCAAGTCCTAACTATAGCTGAGCTTCTCTGATTTCTATTTACTTTATAAGGTTTGTGCTTTCCACTTTTCACCAGCAATCAAACCCCTGGAAACTGAGCTATATGAAGGTAATCTCCATGTGCTCATGCTGACAGTTGCACTTACAGCCTCTAACCGTGCCTAATACTACTTAATGCCCTCTAAATAGAGAACTCAGTTATAAAACCAAGTGGATCATTTCCAGAAACTCATCTTTTAGAAAAAGACTCATCTCAGAAAGAATTGTGTTATCTTTTTAATTCACATGAAACAATAGACTTTCGGAAAATAATGGCTCTTCTTTCCTTTAAAAAAGGATCACTTGAAAAATCATGTGGAAAATTATACAACGTCTTTGCATGTGTTTCCATATTTACACAGTAGCCCTGATAATTCAAGGTCACAAATGAACTGATATGTTTGATCACATTGAGTCGCTAAGGAGAAAGATGCTGCAAAAACGCCTAATAGGAGCACTCTTAGTCTGATGCCCAATCCCATTACACATTAATGTAGAAGTACATTAACTACCAACGAACGCCTAGTTCCTGTACTCACATTAGACATTTTAAGTACCCTTAAAAAGATGGAATGCAAAATATCGGAGTCAGAAGTCAAGCAAGATTAGGTCTGATTCTCCGTGTGTGCAAGATAGCAAAATCCATACTACTGATGTCCCAAACTATTTGTGAAGGAGTAGTAAGAGAATTTGAAACAATTTATTTTACCTACTTTTCATCTACATGACAGATACTAGGGAAATACCTTGCTAGGCACATAGACACCCAAAAGAAGGGAAACTTTATCTTCTACTACTTTATGATGATAGTTGGCGATCTCCTACTGTGTTGGCAGAGGTCAAACTCAGATCAAGTCTCTGAGCTTTCAGAACAATTCTTTTTCCTGCTGTAGTGTAAATACATTCTATCTGCAAGGTGTGCAGTCTGAACCTGAGCAGAAAAGGGAGATCAAATGGTGAACTGTCTCTGCCCCTTGCACCTCCCAGGGGCTTTGCTGCAACTGTGGGCACCATTAGCAAAAGCAACATCACCTGGAGACTGTCAAAAGCCAAAAGCCAATGAACTGGAATCTCTAACTTTAACAGCATTCTCAGTTCCAGATGCTTGTGTCTCAACAACAAAACTTGATTGATAAGATCGTCCTGCCACCACCCAGCAGCATCACTACCCACATCTCTGTAGACGGATCCCACCCTGGACAGTAGCTGTGTCTGAGACTATACAGATTCTCTAGAGTCCACTGATGTCCCCAGGCTAGTACATTAGTCATTCCCAGAAAGGACCTTGAAAAACACTAGGATAAAAACACAGAGGTACTCCATACTGCTCTCAGTAAGAACATGTTACAAATCCAATTAAAAAAAAAAAACATTGATCAATTAGAGACCTGTAGTGGAATTGTCATTATTGCAAATGCAGCCAATTACGTCAGTGTTAGGTGAACTAAGAATACGGAGAAGGAGCTCACATTAAGGCATTTCCTAGAATGGGGCTTTGGTTACACCTAGGAAGTGGTGTGTGTATAAACACACACACACACACACATGCACATGCACACACGCACACACACGTGTGTACCACAACAAAACACTAAGCTAGCTTCTGCCATTCTGTTTGATATTAGAATATCAGGAAATTATACTACACGGCAAGAGAATTTGAACTGATTCACCTACTTTAGGACAACTGCTCTGCACCAGTACCAGCCAAACGTTAGCGAGCAGTCTTTCCAGATTCATTTCTTGGTTATTGTTGGACATTTTGTAATCTTGTAAAGCACACTATGTCAATTATCTGTTTTTGTGATTGCTGGGTGCTCCCTAGACTTCCTCAGCACTGTAACCTGCTCTGCATTCTGTGACTTTATTTGATGCCTGTGGTTTGGAGACTCCTGAAGCCAGGTACAAGGGTCCAATACTGCACTGCTGCCTACTAGCTGAGCAGCTTAGCTTTCTCTGTGTCTTGGTTTCTTCTTTTGTTAAATGGAGTGTACTAACACACTGTAGTATCATGAGGAGTCAGTGAGAAAATTTATTTAAAGCTTTTAAAACCAATGCCTGGGGCATGTTAAATATTACATATTTGATAGACTGCTATTACATTATGGTGGAATATCACCAGAAACCAAGAAGTGTCACTGGGGATATTTTGGAGACACCAAGCAAAGAAAGGTATGTTCGTCTTACTTCATTCAAATATCACTTAGCAGCAAAAGCCTCCCAAATGACAACTGGGAAACTGCAAAATATTCTGTTCTTTTGATGCTACATGTAAAAGCCTTGCAGGCCACATGGTCTCAGCAATCGTATGTGTGTGTGTGTCTCTGTATACATATATATGTATGTAAAGGCTTTGCATTGGTTCTAATATAAGTATGATATATACTTATATGTATATAAGATACACATATATTTACATATAAAAACAGGCTTTGCCATTGTTTCAAACACAATATACTTGGCACAAATTTTTTCTTGATAACCATATAATATAAAGTCAGAAACATCTCAAATTGGAATGGTATCTTCAGCTTTCAGTTGAAAAATCTCTTATCAGACATTTTATATTATAAATCTATCTAATCTCAATATAATATTTTCTGAGACAACATGAAATTAAATTTTTTAGGTAAGCCAGAAAGAAATTACTTATGAAGATGTCTTGTGAGAAGTCAAGAATAATTTTGTTTAACTAATAATGTTTTGCTTTTATAAGCATATGATCAAACACATAATTTCTATAAAAATTAGTACTAATTTACTTTTATGAACATTATTACAATAATTAATAAATTCTATAAACATGATGTTTCTAACTTAAAGTGACAAGAATTCTACAGGAGCTTTGTAACATGAATGGGCCTGCTCATTGGGGTTTCTGTCCTGCCTGGTACCCCACAGCTGGCAAGCCCCAAAGAAAATCACACAGAGATCTCTATAAGTTATAAAACTGACTGGCCCATTAGCTCAATCTTCTTATTAGCTCTTGTAGGTTATATTAACCTATTATTCTTATCTATGTTAGCCACATGGCTCGATACCTTTCAGCTGGGCAGGTTACATCTTGGTCTGGGCTGGAATGGGAGGAATGGGCCTCCTCCTTCCCAGAATTCTCCTGTTCTCATCGCCCCACCTCTACTTCCTGTCTGGTATACCCACCTATACTTCCTGCCTGGCCAATCAGTGTTTATTTAAAACTTGATTGACAGAATACAGACAATTCCCCCTCTTTTTTTTTAACAAAGGAAAATATCCATAGTCCATTTTTTGGGAATGTGGGCATAGTTTTCCAGGCTACTTCACCGTGCCAACTTATAATAATTCTCAGCCTAAGGTACCAAGCTATGTGGCTAACATAGATAAGAATAATGGGTT
This sequence comes from Alexandromys fortis, assembly GCF_014885135.2. NCBI lineage: Eukaryota > Metazoa > Chordata > Mammalia > Rodentia > Cricetidae > Alexandromys > Alexandromys fortis. The sequence continues at coordinate 1,350,773 of NW_026068085.1, forward strand.
AATATAAGCTACAAGAGCTAATAAGAAGACTGAGCTAATGGGCCAATCAGTTTTATAACTTATAGAGATTACTGTGTGATTTTCTTTGGGGCTTGTTGGCTGTGGAGTACCGGGCAGAACAGAAACCCCAACAAGCAGGCCTATTCATGGTACAGAATGGTGCTCAACGTGGATAACTGCATCCACATAAAACTCGAGAGAGCTTGGGAAGTAATTCTGGGCAGAAAAGAATAGAGTAAAGCATGGCTTCTTGGTAGCAGCAATCTCTCGGATCTGCTCTGCTTGCTAGAGGCAAGTGCTCTCATTTAAGAGAGCCTTCCTGACTCAGCTTTTGCTGCAAAACCCTGCAGCTCTTTAAGAGGTCCAGACATGAAACACTTAAATGGTGTTGATGAAAAGCTGACTGCATGCTTCTCGGTTTTCAGCCGTAGCAGGAAAAAAAAGTTGTGCTATTTTAAAATGCTGGCTTTCTGGGCCATCCGGTCAGTGCAAACTCTGACTCTTTGAGGCAGGAGGTCAGCTACAGAGAAAGCATTTGACTGTTGCAGCTTGTTTGCTGACAAGGACATTAAAAACACCATAGAGTTATGACAATAAACATGGCTACAGTCGGTACCTCCACCATGAGGCTGAAATCACAAAAAGCCAAGGAATGGGCTGGATCCAGCTGTCAAAGCCACCATTTAATCCCACACATGTTGCTTAGTTAATTAAAGACTGTGGAGAGAGAGAGAGAGAGAGAGAGAGAGAGAGAGAGAGAGAGAGAGAAAAGAGAGAGAGAAAAGAGAGATTCAAAAAAACCCTCTAAATGGTTTACAGTTTGTTAAAAATATATGCAGGCTTAAAAAAGGGTTAAAGTCCTTAAAATAAAGAAAGACATTAGTTTGGGTGTGGTGGTACACACCTTTAATCCCAACACTTGGGAAGCAGAGGTAGATTGACCTCTGTGACTTCAAGGTGTGGTAGCACAAACCTTTAATGCCTTTAATCCCAGTGCCTTGGAGGCAGGAACAGACAGATCTCTGTTAGTTCAAGGTGTGGTAACACACACCTTTAATCCCAGCACTGGGGAGGCAGAGACAGACGATCTCTATGAGTTCAAGGACAGCCTGGTCTACAGAGTTATTCCAGGACAAAGATATACAGAGAACCTGTCTCAAAAAGTAAAAGTAAAAATAAAAGAAATAGAGGTTAAAATAAAGCCGCATAAAGATAGAAAATACACAGAGAATCTTGATACTATAATGCTCTCTTTGAATTGTTTGAATGCTGAGGAAGGACCAACAGCTGCTAAAAGATATTTGTTTATAAATGCTGCTGAATTAATTCCAGATAGGTATTTTGAAAATACCTTGACTTCAAAACTGAAATCAAAAGGTATGTTACTTTGGAGAAGAGATTTTGCTTTTGTTTCCTCAGGAAATTAAAGACTGTGGATTCATTCTGAATTAAGAAAAATCAGGTTCCATCAAGGAAGACCATCTGAGAAATCTCTGGTAGGAACTGATGGCTTGCTATCAGAGTTCTACATCCAAAACAGATTCAGGACTGCTGCCTGAGGTGATCAAGACTCACAGGATACTCCAGTCAGGACTTGATGATAATTCTCTTTAGGTCCCCATAAGATTATCAGCACCCCCAACCAGCAGGAAGTAGCCTGGAATACTATGCCCATAATCCCTAAAAAAATGGACTATGGGTATTTTCCTTTGCTTAACAAAAGGAGGGGGAAGTGGTGCGGGAGAATTATCTGTATTCTCTCAATCATGTATTTTTAATAAAACACTGATTGGCCAGGCAGGAAGTATAGGCAGGGCAACCAGACAGGAAGTAGAGGCGGGGCAATGAGAACAGGAGAATGCTGGAAAGGAGGAAGCCAATTCCTCCCACTTCTGCCCAGACCACTGAGAAGCAAGATGTAATCTGTCTGACTGAGAAAGGTACCAAGCCATGTGGCTAACATAAATAAGAATAATTGGTTAATATAAGCTACAGGAGTTAATTAGTAGCCTGAGCTAATGGGCCAATCAGTTTTATAACTTATGGAGATCTCTGTGTGATTTTCTCTTGGGGTTTGCTGGTGGTGGGGAACTGGGCAGGACATAAACCCCAACAAGCCGGCCCCCATGTTACAGAGCTTAATATAATGGTTGCTCAACTGACATGTAATAATTTTGCCACTTTATATTCAAGCTATTTGAAGTAGGTTGGTAAATTCAATATGGGACAATACCAAAGCTGACACATAAAGTAAAAAGCCTTACAAGAACTGGTCTGCGTTTGGGAAGTTCAGCAAACATGCTAATGTTTTCTTTAAGGACCATACCTGAGACTGCAAGTCTCTCCCAAACAGCATCCTGTGATACACATAAGGAGGTGGCCATCAGTTTTGAAAAAATGTGGATTTGTTTAAAAAATTCAGTTTATTATTCAGAAGTATATTTTCTTTTATTTTACTAAGTTGCATTAATATAATAAGAAAAATGTGAGTTCTGATTTTTTATATTATACTACATCTGGAAAACTTTATCAATAGGAGACCATTTCTTCTAGGGGATGATACCCTTGAGTTTTGATATCAGAGTAACTTTTTGAAATTTGTCAGATACTATCCATGTCATTTAGCCACTTTGTCTGAAAGTTCAGAATATGTATATGAAGAAAATATATATGAAATCACCAAATAATCACCAAATAACAGGGGAGAAAGAGTCCAACTAGACATTTTTGTCAACAAATGAAGTTTCCAGTGAAGGAATGAATTACCTCTAATCAAAGTTATGCCCAAAAGTGTCCCATAAGAATGCCCCAAACAAGCCAGGATATTGTCAAGACTATTACCTGCTCTCTACAATCTGACAATAAGATCTATTGCTGAGGACAATGCCAACATAACATGTTGAATGCAGAGAAGTTGAGCTGCTGTCTAAAGAGAGCCTTCACTCCTAATGACAAGTGTTCATGGTAATAGAGGGTACTTTGATTGCTACCAAAAGAGAAATGCAGACACCTAACCAGTAACAAACAAACCCTTCGATCTAAAATTATGACTGGCTTGCAAGATGTACTTCTGCAATAGTGGCACAAAGCCACTTATGAGAGTAACCAAAGAATATCTGATTGGATTTAAGACCCACTCCATGATACGGAACTTCTTCCTGATACTGCTTGGTTGTCCAAGAGCCTGATACAAGAGCGACCAGGGATTTTGGGGGAAACCAAACACCACTACTGTTCTCCTAAAGAAACACGACAATGAAATGACATGCTGCTATTCTCATAGATAAGTGCCATCTGAGAAAGCGTCTATCTGCAGTAGATAGAAACAGATGAAGAGACACACAGGCAGACAATGTGAAGAGAGTGAGAGACCTTTGACCACTCAGTCCTAATGTGGATGTCTCCATTAAATTCCTCCCCTCAGAATACAAGAAACTTCACAGAAGATGAAGCAGATAAAATGAAAGAGCCAGAGAAGATGGAGGACACAAACTGAAGTGTTCATCTAATTATTCTTTATAAATAAAAACTCAGGAGTCAAATATTGGGTAAGAACCTGAATGATCAGAGAAGAAGTAGGGAAATGGCCAGTGACTTCATCTCTCTCCTTCCTTGATCTAAAAAGGGCCAAGAATTTTTTTTACTACCCAATCTACCACCTCCTGTTTCTCTCTATCTGTCTTCAATCATCCAAAACCTCTATGACTAATTTTGTTCAGCTAGTAGCTAGCTCCACAATCTGATTCAAAGTAAACTTTATTGCTAGTCTTGGAAATGTCAGAGTGTGATCAAAGTATCCCACAACATTTCTCTATTTTTGTCTAAATAAAAAGAAAAGGTCTTAACTTTAACACAGTAACCAATAAACAATTATCAGGTAAGAATTATTACAATTTCCAGGGTGTTTGCATTTGGCAAATTCAAACCAAATTCTTCATATCTATCCTATCTTGGTGAGTCCAACATTTGGCACCAAATTAATTTTCTATCCTATCTTGTTTTGACAACCAAAACCTATCATTTTAGACCTCAAAACATTTTCTTAGACAAACAACCTAAGCTTTTATGTCTCCCAAAACATCTTTTGTGAATTTCTTTTCTGAATTTGGTAACAAGAAAAACTGTAACTACATCTCTTCTTCAATTCTATCAGAGACCAAAGAAATTTATATTACCTGAGTAAATAGAAAGTGCAGAGCAAACAACTTCAAAAGCTATAGAAATGACAGAGTCATTTGGCTGCCTGGACAATGACCCAAGATTCCTTTACAACACTGGGGCATTTATCTTTGTCTACAGGCCTAGAATATCTGGCAGACTTTTCTGTGAAGCAGGAATTTTGAAGGACTATTTAGTAACCACTTTCTTTGGTGTTTTGCTTGTCCAGTTTGTATGGCATACTGTCAGCAGTTGAGGCAAAGGCAGTTTCTTGCTCAGTGTCTAACTTTGCCAAAATGAAAGCAAACTCCATAAGGAGGATCTTAAATGCCCATCATCCATTTTTGAAGAAAATTGATGCTTCCAGGAGCAGAAATGTCTTACTGTCATAAAAACCTTATGTTATTAAAACATTTTAAATTCCATATTCTATGGGTCTCTGAAGTGTTTGAAGAACATCTATCTATATAAAATATATCTGTATGACCTTGCTCACATACTGAACATGGCCATAAATTTGATTCTTATAGTTGACTAACTACTAACATACATTTCTTAATTATCTTAAACAATGTGTGATAATAGCACTTCAAGAATTAGAAAATTCAGTCCTAGTCCAGCTGGCCTTGGTGAGCTCCCTTTAGATCAGCCCCACTGTCTCCGTGGGTGGGTGCACCCCTCGTGGTTCTGACTTTTTTGCTCATGTTCTCCTTCATTCTGCTCCTCATTTGGATCTTGGGAGCTCAGTGCAGTGCTCCAATGTGGGTCTCTGTCCCTATCTCCATCTATCGCCAGATGAAGGTTCTATGGTGATATGCAAGATATTCATTAGTATGGCTATAGAATCGGACCATTTCAGGCTCTCTCTCTTCAGCTGCCCAGCTGGACTGGGACTGAAAAAGCATGGGATAAAACAGACTCTCTGAACATGGCAGACAATGAGGGCTGACTGAGAAGCCAAGAACAATGGCAATGGGTTTTTGATCCTACTGCACGTACTGGCTTTGTGGGAGCCTAGCATGTTTGGATGCTCACCTTCCTAGACCTGGATGGAGGGGGGAGGACCTTGGACTTTCCACAGGGCAGGGAACCCTGACTGCTCTTTGGACTGGAGAGGGAGGGGGAGGGGAGTGGAAAGTGGGGAGTAGGGGGAGGGGGAGGGAAAAGGGAGGCGGGGAGGAGGCAGAAATTTTTAATAAAAATAAAATAAAATACACACACCCACACACAAAAAGAATTAGAAAATTATAATACCTTAAAAAAAAGCAGAAAAATATATATAGTATAACAAAAATAAACTTAAGTTTGTATCAATATAAAAATCAAAACATGGTAAAATATGGAAGACTAGTTTGCCTTTTTAGTTTGAATGTAAATTCAATAATCTACCTTTTAATCCTATCATTTATATAACTCCCTTTTTTCCTTTCAGAATGAGATCCCTGAATAAAATTTACTTTCCTTAGTTACTTCCCTTACCATGATCAATAACAACTTGTTAAACAATGACAAACATCCACTGAAAGACCAAAAACCACCCACCACACCTCTCAGGAATATGGACATCAATTACTTCCTGTTTTCTGGGGATCACGGCATCTTTAGGGGATCCTGAGAAAATTGAGGTTATGGTAAAGTGCTAGAAAATCTAGCTATTATCTAGTATTGGTTTGATGGGAAGGTGCAGGGCTTATATGAAATCCTGGCTGGAATAGCCTAATTGGTTGGACCATCTAAGCTGGCAACCTTGAATTTGTCCTAAACACTTTGTAGTCCAAAAGTCATCTTTGGGTGGTGCTTACCAGCTTAGTGGCATTACTACAATTCAGGTGGATTCTCGGCTGTTTTGGAGACTTCAAAGGTCACTGTCAGGAATGGTCATGGATCACTGCAGAAAACCTACACATTTTAAATGTCATATGCAGCAGAGCTCGGAGAGGTTAAAGGACCACAACTTGTTAAGTATATGAGGTAAGCAAAGTAAATTCCTAGTTATCTACTTCAAACTCAAGCCTGAAATCACATATAAGAAGTAAGATGAAGGGCTGGAGAGATGGCTTAGCGGTTAAGAGCATTGCCTGCTATTCCAGAGGTCCTGAGTTCAATTCCCAGCAACCACATGGTGGCTCACAACCATCTGTAATGAGGTCTGGTGCCCTTTTCTGGCCTGTAGGCATATACACAGAATATTGTATACGTAATAAATAAATACTTTTTTTAAAAAAAGAAGCAAGATGAAGCTTATTTCTAGAATTAGTGCTCTATATGACCATTAATATCATGACATAAAGCTTAAATATATATCTTATAAACTGAAATAGCCAGGTGAAATCCCGGTGGTGGTGAGAAAACTAAAAATTTACCAGAAATAACTGGAGCAGTTTGGACAAGGGAATGCAACGGGCCTCATTTATAGACGCATGGGCTGGTAGCATGTAGGGACATTTCCCTCATTCACATATAAAAGTGACAACAGTAAGCCAGCATTGGAGTTCAGAGAAATAAGAAGCCAAGATGAAGAGTGTTCATGCATCTGAAACAGCAACAGGCTCCTGCACATCGGGAGAAGCAGAGTGGTTTGGGGCCTCTAGATAAGAAAGCCCAGTGAGCCAAGCTACAGAGGAACTTGGGCACAAATATGGGTCTGTGGCCCATGTAAGGGAATACCTGATGGGGTGTAATCAACAGGTTGGAAAACTCATCTAGTTTGAATAGTAGAAGGACTTGGATGTGAGCCTGCATGTGGGGAGGAACTAGACAAAAATGAATCTGATTTAGGAAATTCGACTATCTGGATTCATGTGTGATCTAAAGAGGAATCCATAGGTTGATGTGGAATGGAGAGAACGCTCTGCACAGCTGAATGGTGGATGTGGCACTGTGTTCACACAGCACCTCTTGCTGTTTCCTCAACAGTACCGGCAGGGAAGACATTTTAATTAAGAGGATTATAGTTTCTTACTCCTCAATATTCACTCAAATTCTCTTGACATTTACTTCTCTGTCCACAGTGAAAATGACTGTATACCATAGTTGCTGGTTTGCCATCTGTAAGTACTCTTCAAGACAGACTAAAATTCCAAGTGCTCATCTAATGTAACGTATACTTATTTACTATCTAATTCAGGTTTGCCCTTTGAACATGTAACTGCCTTCCTCCAGTGTTCTCAGGCATTTCAAGCCATGAAAGTTGATACCATCTATAAATTGGCACTTGTGACTGAAAGCACCATATATAAACATTCTTTTCTTGGAAGTCCTGAAATAGAAAGATCAGTCAGGTTGGTTAGCAGGTCAGTAGCTCCTTCACTGTGACAGTCCATGGCTGCCAGTACATGTTTGGTTGCCACCCTTTGTCCAATATTCAAGTAGGAAAACAGTTTCATTCAAGTCTGACAATGACTGGCGATTTTTTTCTGTTGCTGGACTTGTTTTGTTTGTTTTATTTTGTGTTTAGGACGTTCTTGAAACTACAAATACGTACTTGAGCTTTTCAGCAGGATTCTTGGTATGAGGCCATCACCATGGAGCAGGGTCTCCAGAAGGAGGTTCCACTTACAACACGGCTGGGATAAGAGTAGTTTCAACTGGCCCTTGGCACTCAGTCCTCCAGCTGATGCAGGCCTTTCAACATGCAAGATAAGATGGAGTAATGAAGTTAATCTGGCTATGAAATGAATAGCCTAAAAGTCAAGATGTAATGCTAACCCCTTTAAATGTCAATTCCTACCAGATTATTCTGAAAATGCTTTCATGCTTGCTTACTTTAGAGTTGCTCAGGGAAGGAATTACATTTAATCTCAACTAGCTAAAAGTAAATTAATGCTTGGTAGCCTGCCAAACCTTAAACTGACACAAAATAACCATGCCTATATTTTACAGAACTCTATTTTTATTTCTCTTTTCTTTTCCTTTTTCATGGAGAAAAGAAAACCACTTACACATCTCTTTTGAACGTCATCATTTGTTCATTCAGTGAGGGCATAACAAGTGACTACTATATACTATTAGCTTCTTTTCTTGTTTGGGAAAGATATTCTAGTGGGATTTTGAATACTTTGAACAATGGTTTATATTGACATTGCTGATAAAACTAAAGGAATTCAAAACTTCTGTCAAGGGTTAGCCATGATCTAATTATTTAATAAGAAAATCCTTAAATCAACATGCTATTATCAGAATTAAAGCTACCACTCACCCTGTGTCCTACTTAAGTACTGTCATCAAGAGAAATAATCCCAAGACAAAGAGCCTTCTGCTTTCTAAACTGTATCAGTTTTGAGCAAAAAATCAGCTTCCCCAGGGAACTACTTTCATTTCCTGTGCAGCAGGGCATGAGAAAGCAGGGTTATCAACAGCATTTGTCACCTTTCCTCCTGAAATCCCCCAGTTTGGCTTATATGAAAGTCATAACAAGAGTGACGAACTGACAGTAACAGCAAACCCGAGAAACAGACCTACTCTGTGGCAGTGTTTCCAAGGACTGTGCGGGGCAGGAGCGGGTGATCTGGGTGGTGAGCAAGCAGGAGTGTGCGAGGAGCACACTCAGCGCAGTTGGCTGCGCTCTCATTAGCAATGACTCCCTAAGTGGATGGCCATTAGAAACCGACACATCTCTAGTGCCAATCTCCGGTAGATGAGAAGCAGCGGCATGAGAGAACGTGCTAAACGCATACACAGAAATTCTTCTGTTTGTTTCTCATTCTCAAACTCAGGTTGGCCCAGAACTCACCTCACAGTATCGCATAATCTTGCCCCACCTCAAGGCAATCGTTCTTCCTAGGAATCCCAAATAATGGGATTATAGGTATGAATCATAGCATCTGTCTTAAATTCTTCAGCTTCCTTTTATTAGAAATTGCCGGGGTAGGCCACAGAAATCTGTGCCCTAATAAAATCTCTCTAAAAAACTTGGCTTCTTGTTAAGGTTTGGGGACACTGCTGCAGGCAGTGCTTCCTTAAACATACTCGTAGTAACAGAAAATATTCAGATCACCTTCAGGCCTTTTTGTCTTTGGATTCATCCAACACTGCCCTTGACTTGCTGGTAATAATGGACTAAATGTGTTGCTCCAAAATTCAAAGGTTTCGACTTCAATTACAGTGTGGTAACATCTGAGGATGGGGTCAGGAGGTGGAGATGTTGTGAGTGGGTTTAGAGCTCTGAGATGAACAGCTCAGAGAACTACCCTGCCCTGCTTTGGCCATGAGGATACAAGAATACAAGAATTTTCCTGTTAGCAACCTGGATGAAGGCCTTCACCAGAACCTGACTGCTGGTACCCTCGTGTTCATCCCAGTATTTTACATAGCATCCTTGGTTAACTCAGACACCGTTTATCCATGGAGCTTTGAATGGCTCTATATTTACCTCAATTTTACCCATATGTTCTGGCTAGTTTTAGTTAATTCAACACATGCTGAGTTATCTGAAAGGAAATTCAATTGAGAAACTGCTTGCCTAAAATCTGATTGTAGGCAAGCATAGGACATTTTCTTAGTTATTGTTGTAGGGGGGCATAGTCTATTGTGGATGGTGCCACAACCCTGGACAGGTGGTCCTGGCTTCTATAAGAAAGAAGGCTGAGCAAATCATGGGAAGCAAGCCAGTAAACATCACCCCTCCATGGCCTCTGTATCAGCTTCTGCCTCCAGGGTTCTACCCTGTTTGAAGTCTTGTCCTGACTTCCTTGGATAATGAACTATGACGTGAAAGTATAAGTCAAATAAACCTTTTGCTTTTCTCCCAATTTGCTTTTGGTTGTGGCGATACGTCACAGTAACCCTAAGACACAACCATTTAATTTGTAGCAAAAATTCCACCTTCTCTGAAAACTCTTCATTAAATTTTTCTCTTCATGGTGGCCTCTGAATTAAAAATTTGTGACAAGCTCACACATTTCGACACTTAATATTTCACCAGTTAAATCACTTCATCATCCATCTAGACTCAAGTGTCTTTAGTATACTTGTTTTCAGTTACCCAAAGTTTCTACCACTGTATAATGCAGGTGATGCTGATTGATTTGATTTGTTAGCATGTACATGGATAGGCAAAAAAGAAAAGAACTTTGCATTTAGAGCAAGAGAAGAAAAAGAGAAGGATCAAAGATGAGGCATTTCAAAGCATTTCCTCCTTGGCATGGCGTCAGGAACATTTCATAACTGCGCGATGCACAAAATTCTTCACTCTGTACTTAAACTTTGGACAAATTTAGACTTTCCTTGTGAAGCCTTGAATACTGGAAACAAGAGTAACTCCTTGGGTATTTGGGCAATTCTAGATAGAAAATTTCTACCATGGGTTGTTGAAATAGGAGCAGCGGGGCTACGTTTCTGGCACCCGGCCACCCGCATGGCTAGCTTTATACCCGAAATAATTACATGGAAACTGTATTCTTTTAAACACTGCCTGGCCCATTAGTTCCATCCTCTTATTAGCTAGCTCTTACATATTCATCTAACCCATTTTTAATAATCTGTGTAGCCCACGAGGTGGCTTACCAGGGAAGATCTTAACCTGCATCTGTATGGAGTGGGAGAATCATGGCAACTCACTGACTCAGCTTCTTTTTTTCCAGTATTTTGTTTTGTTTACTCTGTCTATCTAAATTTTATCCTATCAGAGGGCCAAGCAGTTTTTTTTTATTAGTTAACCAATGAAAACAACAGATTAGAAAGAAATCACTCCCACATCAATGGGTGGCTGATGAAGAAATAAGAATAAGCAATTTAATTCTCAGGCCGGGCAGTGGTGGTGCACGCCTTTAATACCAGCACTCGGGAGGCATAGGCAGGCGGATCTCTGTGAGTTCGAGGCCAGCCTGGTCTATAAGAGCTAGTTCTGGGACAGGCACCAAGCTACAGAGAAACCCTGTCTCAAAAAAACAAAAAAAAAAAAATTCTCAGCCAGTAGAGTCAAACCATGGCTGCTGAGCATCTCTGGAAGTTGGAGTTACTTTCCCCTTTGGAGCCTGGTTCCGAAAGACACCATGGTCATCACTACTTCCTTCCTGAACCTTGGGTGTTGGGTTCCTAAGAAGCCCTGCAGGGTACCATAGAGGAAAAACAGCTGGTGGCAATTGTTACACATATCCTTGTTGGCTAACTTTTCCAATCTACATGTCACATGTGAGTAGTGACACAGCTGGGGACGGTTTGGCTGGAATGTACAGCTGGGAGGAGACAGGGGCACGATCACAGGGAGGCTACCTTCACAGTGGGACTCTGTATCTACTGCAGAGTTTCAAACAGGGGAGATTCCTCATATGTTCGCAGTGTAGAAAACTGGTTAAAGAAAAGCAGTGTTTTTAAGGCAGTCCCTTGTTCATATAATAAAGTAACTGAATGTCCTTTATTTTACTTTACTTGAATACCTGGTTAATAATAAAGTCCTTCAGTTAACAGATGGGAAGATGCTCACTGAAATGCACCTTAGTTCTTGAATCTTCCAACTTACCACAGATTTTGAAATGTACAGTAGAATGAACCACTATGCGGAAAAATAAAATAGTATAAACATTCTTCAGTACCCAGGATCTGAGTAATGAATGCACTGAAAGTCTGTGGGAGGCATATGGAGAAGCACATGTTCACTCATCCTTTGAGCGGGTAGGCTGTGAAAGTGAGGAGTCTGAGCAATGACAGAAAGTGTGTGTGTGTGTGTGTGTGTGTGTGTGTGTGTGATCAAATGTGTACATGTCAAATTCTACTATGACATACGAAAGAGAATAGAAATTTACAAATCATAAAAATGCATACATTTCATCCTGGGAGACAGAATAAATTCATGGTTGGTTTGTACTAAAATTATACTCAAATAAATGCTGTGTTTCTGGGCTGTGGATTAGCCCAAAGAATTCCTCAAATCCATAAGTAACGAGGTTCAATCTTTATTTATTTATGGACATAACAAATGATTTTTATAGAATAATCATATGAACTTTTAGCTCTACCCTAGCTGTATGACTATAAAGTACCTCATTTATAGTTTCTCCAAGTTTTCTTTATGTACTCATGTTTTTTTTTAACTCAGTGAACTTACTACTCCTAGTGTACACTTTTTCTTATTTCCACCTTTACTGTAAAGCACAGGCCAGGAGTTCTACATCATACTCAAGTTATGATATGGGTGGCATACTGGTCAGATTTTATGACCATAAGTTCATTTATCCTACCAAATATGTGTCTTAGAGAAGCTACTAGATGGAATGAACAGTGTGATGCACAGCCTGCAGGTACACCCAACAGCGTTGGCTACTGTCCTTGATGACAGAGGACCACAACAGACTACACAGGTCCAGGCACCAGGAGGTAAACATAGGAGTTTCTATTTCAGAAGTTTAGGCTGATCTACTGTAAAATTATCTGCTTTGCACCCCCACAATCTCAATTCTGTATGTTCTGTGGAAGAGGAAGATCAACTTCTATGATGAAATGGTGTGGGGATAGAGCAAGTTCTAAGTAAATGTATGAGAAGCAGATGCAGTTCGGAGTGAATGTGCACTGTGACACGAACACAGCATGTTAATGATCCCAGTATCTCAGATTCATGGGAACTGCTTCCTCCTCCACGATCACTACACCCTGAGAGTAAACAGTTAAGGAATAATCTGCAGACAATACCTAAACCTGCCACCTTTTGTAGCTGTATACCATGAACCGGCCTCCATATCCTGCTGTACACCATGAACCTGTCTCTTAATCCACAGGTATACCATGAACCTGCCTCCTTATCCAGCTGTGTACCATGAACCTGTTATCCTGCTGTATACCATGAACCTGCCTCCTTATCCAGCTGTATACCATGAACCTGCCTCCTTATCCAGCTATATACCATGAACCTCCATCCTCATCCAGCTGTATACCATGAATCTGCCTCCTTATCCAGTTGTATACCGTGAACCTGCATAGTTATCCAGCTGTATACCATGAACCTGCCTCCTTATCCTGTTGTATACCATGAACCTGCATCCTTATTTTGCTGTATACCATGAGCCTGCATTCTTATCCAGCTGTATACCATGAACCTGCCTCCTTATCCAGCTATATACCATGAGCCTGCCTTCTTATCTTGTTGTATGCCGTGAACCTGCCTCCTTACACAGGTGTATACAAAGACCTATCTCCTCATTTTGGATATATAAAATAAACACACTGAGTCTCCTATTTCATATCAACCAGAGCATACAGCTTTTCTGTATGTGTGTCCGTGTGTCTGTCCTTCCTATATTCCCTCATGTGCCCTGTCATATCAACTTTTGAGGATGGAGGCCTTAGTGACTCCACTGATGGAGAGTGGCTATAGCAGAACAGAATATCTAGTCAAGGGATGTGATGATGATGATGGTGATAATTACCACTTTGGTGATGATGACCACAATTATCACTTGCACATATGAAAATGACAACCACCTACAGCAGGAACTACTCTAGTTGTCTTAAGTGCTAGTCTGTATTTAAACTTTCTGGGGGTGGAATGGGATTGAGACAGAGTTTCTCTGCATGGCCCTAGCTGTCCCAGAACTTGCTCTGTCCTGGAACCAGGTAAGGCTCAAACTCTGCTTCTGCCTCCTGAATAATATGACTAAAGGATTAAAAGAGAGTACCACCAGGACTTATTAATATCTCTCTCTCTCTCTCTCTCTCTCTCTCTCTCTCTCTCTCTCTCTCTCTCTCTCTCTCTGTGGCCAATTGTGAAAAATCAATGACAGGATTCATAGCCCTTAATATGTGGAATAGATTTCAGTGGTATAAAGAAGAGACCATTTGGGAAATCAACAACTTTACCTTTTCTTGTCTTTACTTCTTGGCATGTGCTAGATAGATCAAAGGGGGAAAGAATGCATACAACCTTAGTGCCCCTAACTTTTAGACAAGATCGGATATAATGCCAGGGAACTGAAAGTCCTAGAGAAGAGCTGGGGAGTCTGGTTCAGTTGGTAGACCACTTGCCTAGCATGTACAAACCCAAGTTTGATTCTTTTCATGGCAAACACAAGTGTGAAGATGACGCCTGTAATCTCAGCACTTCAGAGGATCAGAAATTCCAGGTCACTTTCTGCTAAATCACAAACTCAGGGTCTTTTGTGAACATGAGATCTTTTCTACAAAACCTCTCAAGTAATGACTGACCCTGAGAGTTGTTTAGGTGTGTGCTTCAAAACCCTCGTTCTTTTGTTTGATAACTGGAACTGCGCATTCTGCATTGCTTCTCAAAATCCTACTCCTAATCTCACAGCTTGCACCCACTGACAAAAACTTTCGCAATTAAGAAGTGTTAAGAGCTGAGGAGGAGTTCTCTGGTAGAGTTTTTGGGGTCACTTATGTACACTATCATATATACCTTCAGTGATGGGGCAGGATGCAAGATCAACTAAAAATACATCAGAAGCCCTCCTATACACAAAGGATAAAGAAGCAAAGAGGGAAATCAGAGAAACATCACCTTTCACGATAGCTACAAATAGCATAAAGTATCTTGGGGTTACACTTTCAACGAAGTGAAAGACCTATATGACATGAACTTTAAGTCTTTGAAGAAAGAAATTGAAGAGGATACCAGAAAATGGAAGGATCTTCCATGCTCTTGGATTGGTAGGATCAACATAGTAAAAAAGGCAATTCTACCAAAGGCAATTTATAGATTCAATGCAATCCCCCATCAAAATCACAACAAAATTCTTCACAGACCTTGAGAGAACAATAATCAACTTTATATAGAAAAAAAAAACCAGGATAGTCAAAACAATCCTATACAATAAAGGAACTTCTGGAGGCATTGCCATCCCTGATTTCAGACTCTATTACAGAGCTACAGTAATGAAAACAGCTTGGTATTAGCATAAAAACAGAGATATTGACCAATGGAGTCAAATTGAAGACCCGGATATTAACCCATAAACATATGAACACCTGATTTTTTACAAAGAAGCTAAAATTATACAATGGAAGAAAGAAAGCATCTTTAACAAATGGTGCTGGCATAACTGGATGTCAACCTGTAGAAGAATGAAAATAGATCCATATCTATCACCATTCACAAAACTCAAGGCCAAATGGATTAAAGACCTCAATATAAATCCAACCACACTGAACCTGAGAGAAGAGAAAGTGGGAAGTAGATTGCAACACATGGGCACAGGAGACCACTTTCTACTATAACCCCAGTAGCACCAAAAAAAAAAAAAAAAAAAAAATAAAAGAAACAACAAAAAAAAAAAAAAATAAAAAAAAAAAAAAAAAAAAAAAAAAAGACAAGAAGGCAACCTACTGAATAGGAGAAGATATCCACCAATCCCACATCAGACAAAGGTCTGATCTCCAAAATATATAAAGAATTGAAGAAACTAGACATTAAAATTCTAAATAACCCAGTTAAAAAATAGGGTACTAAACTGAACAGAGAATTCTCAACAGAATTTTAAATGGCCAAAAGATACTTAAAAGTAAGTTCAACTTTCTTAGCGATTAGGGAAATGCAAATCAAAACAACTTTGAGATACCATCTTACACCTGTCAGGATGGCTAAAATAAAACTCCAATGATAGCCTATGCTGGAGAGGGTGTGGAGTAAGGGGAACACTCATCCATTGCTGGTAGGAATGCAAACTTGTGCAACCACTTTGGAAATCAGTGTGGTGGTGGTGCAAGAGAATTGTCTGTAATCTGTCAATCATGTTTTAAATAAATGCTGATTGGCCAGGCAGGAAGTATAGGTGGGAAAACCAGACAGGAAGTAGAAATAATGCAAAGAGAACAGGAGAATTATGGGAAGGAGAAAGCTGATTCCTCCTACTCCTGCGCAGATGACTAAAGCAGCAGGATGTGATCTGCCCCACTGAAAAAGGTACTGAGCCACATGGCTAACATAGATAAAAAAAAATGGGTTAGTCAAGATGTGAGAGTTAGCCAGTGAAGAGGCTAGAGCTAATGGGCCAATTGGCTTATAATTTATGGAGACCTATGTGTGATTTTCTTTGGGGCTAAATAGTTGTGGGTACGGGGCAAGACAGAAACTCCAACAACAAGCAGGCCCCCATTTGTGTTACATGTTGGTTTTTCAGAAAATTGGGAGTCAACCTACCTCGGGATCCAGCAATACCCCTCTTGGGAATATACCCAAGAGATGCTCAATCATACCACAAAAGCATTTGTTCAACTATGTTCATAGCAGCATTATTTGTAATAACAAGAACCTGGAAACAACCTAGATGCCCCTCAATCGGAAGAATGGATAAAGAAAGTGTGGCACATCTACACTTTAGAATACTACTCAGAGGTAAAAACAATGACATCTTGAATTTTGCATGCAAATGGATGGAAATAGGGAACACTATCCTGAGTGAGATAACCCAGACCCAAAAAGATGAATATGGTATGTACTCACTCATAAGTGGATTCTACCCATAAACAAAGGACATTAGCCTATAGTTCACAATCCTAGAGAAGCTAAGTACTAAGGTGAACCCAAAGAAAAACATATAGTTATCCTCCTAGAAATTGGAAGCAGACAAGATTGCCAGGCAAAAGTTGGGAGCATGGGGGTGGGGTGGGGTTGGGGGAAAGGGAAAGGGGGAGAGAGAAAGGAGAAGGGGAGGGTTGGGGAGAGCTTGGAGGAGTAGAATGGTTGAGATGGAGGAAGGACAGATATGGGAGCAGGGAAGAAGACAGCTTAATTAAGGGAGCCATTTTGGGGTTGGCAAGAGGCTTGGCTCTAGTGGTTTCCCAGGTGTCCATGGGGATGTCCCCAGCAAAGACCCTGGGCAGTGGAGGAGAGGTGCCTGAACTGGCCTTGTCATGTAGTCACACTGATTATATCTCGAATATCACCATAAAATTTTCGTCTGGCGACAGATGGAGATAGAGACAGAGACCCACATAGGAGCACAGGACTGAGCTCCCAAGGTCCAGTTGAAGAGCAGAAGGAGTCAGTTGAAGAGCAAGGAAGTCAGGACCAAGAGGGGTTGGTCCACCCACTGAGAAGGTGTGCCTGTGTTCTAATGGGAGCTTGCCAAATCAAGCTGGACTGGGACTGAAAGAGCACGTGATTAAACCGGACTCTCTGAATGTGGCTGACAATTGGGGCAGCCTAAGAAGCCAATGATAACGGCACTGGGATTTGTCTCTACTGCATGTACTGGCTTTTTGGGATCCTATTCTATTTGGATGCACACCTTCTTAAGCCTGGATGGAGGTGGGAGGGCCTTGGACTTCCCATAGGGCAAGGTACCCTGCCCTCTCTTAGGACTAGAGGAGGAAGGGGGAAGGGTGAGTGAGGGAGTGGAAGGGAAGTGGGAGGAGGGGAGGAAGTGGAAATTTTGATTGGTATTATTTATAAAGTAAAAAAAAGGGGGGGTGAGGAAATAGTCTTTCCCAAGGAAGGGCTCCTTGATTTCATTTAATACTAAGTGGTCAGCACTAAAATTATATACATATAAGAAACACTAAATGGACTGAGCAGGTTGTATTTATGTGTTCTCAGTACACACACCCTCGCACACATGTATGTGCAAGCACGCGTGCGCATGCACACACCAATAGCAATGAATGAAAAAGAAGCAATGATTTCTATAGGAGATGGGTAGGGTACATGCATGAGAAGTACTGGAGAAAGGAAGAGATGAAGGAAAGAAATTATGCACTTATGTTTTAATTTTTTAAAATTAAAACAATTAATTAATAAAGAAAATCTGATTACACTGATTACATATTAAAAGAAAACAAACAATACACGACTCTCCCAAGGCTTGTTAAGTTCAGCCAGTCCTGCAACAATTGAGTGGAGAGATGACATGAATCTTTTTGCTTCACTATCTCCTCTCTCTTGCCACTTAGAAAATAAACTATTTTCACCTGAATCTTTGTTCAAAGGTCTGTTTCCTAAGAATATTCAAGTTGTGATGAGGACAGAGGTACTTATTGTATATTTCAATCCTATTTGAAGGATATTGAACAAATACTCCAAAGACATTTAGTTAATAGACGTGGCTACTTTAAAATCCAGGTCACTCTGAATTCAAACCCAACGCTCTTTCCTTTGCCTCAGGATTTCCCTAATTAAGCTTGGTAGATAAGTTGCATGTTCTGGCATAGAAGATGCTTGGCTCAATTCGAGCCTCCTGATTGAGGATACCAAATTTTTAACCCCAAATTGAGGTGTGTCATGGGGCTATGTCCCAAACTGGAGCCATGTTACTTAAAGAATTAGGGAATGATTTCAACCAGGGTGTTTCTTGCATGCATCACTGGGACAAATTTATACCAGAAATCATAAGGTACATTATTTAGAGAACAAAGTCAAAGCATAACTCAAGACAAGTTGAGGGTCACAGTCCTGAAGCAGGGAAGCAGGAGCATGTACGGCCCACTATTATGACATTACTCTTTGTTTTCCATAACTTTCCTGTCAAAATCTTTCCAAGAAAAGAAGCAAAGGAAACTTTTAAAGTCATTTTGTCATCTTTGTTCACAAAGACAATTTTAGTACCCTAGGAAAAAAGTGTTGGAAATTAAAAACTCAAAATATATTCTTTTCCACTTTAACAAAAAGTATAAAAAGTTCAGCTGGTTTGCACTGAAAATAATTGCAAATAGTCAATATCTATTATAGGCATAGCTAAATCTTAACTGTAGTTATAATTATAGATGATTGAGGAAGTAAAAATTGGGTGATGCTCATTTGCATGCATGTATGTATGTATGTATGTATGTATGTACGTATAATTTGCCTTGATATTCAAGCTGGCTTTGCCCACTAATAAAGATTTACAATCTTGAATAAAGATCACAGGTGTGCCTCCTCACACTTGTGTATGTGGTGTTGGGAATTACATTGGGGCTTTGCACGTGGTAGGCAGAAACTTTGCTAATTATATTCTTATTGTATAAAAATTAGGGAAATTCTGGCTATATGTGTCTCTTAGACTCCTTTGGTCCATGTAGCCTGAAACAAGAGGTAAAGACAAGAAAAAGTCATTAGCAAGTGCTTTTAAGGTTAATTAATTTTAACTTTGAGAATAATATAACAGTATAGCCATGAGTTGAGGAGTCTCTCTGAGTTCCTCATAGAGCCATGAGTCAGTAGGGTACTGTCTTACTGGTACCAAGGAGTCACTGTCTCTCTGGAACCAATGACTGTGACAGGACCTGACCGCCAGAGAAGACCCTGTTACTGAGCGTTCCAGAAAGGTTTTCTTTAGTGTAGAGAACCAGTGGGAAATGTTCTTTCCACGATACCACCCTTGTAGTATGATGTGGGATTCCCCTCTGTATGCTGCGAATATCATTGATTAATACAGGAACTGCTTTGAGCCTATAGCAGTGCTATAGAGAAACAGAGCTAGGTGGGGGAAACTAAACAGAATGCTAGGAGAAAGAAGGCAGACTCAGGGAGAAGTCAAGTAGCCCCTCTGGAGATAGACACCAGAACTTTGCCCGGTAAGCTACAGCCTTGTGGCGACACACAGATTAATGGAAATGGGTGAAATTAATATGTAAGAGATTGGCCAATAAGAAGCAAGAGCTAATGGGTCAAGCGGTGATTTATTAATACAGTTTCTGTGTGATTATTTCGGGGCTGGGCAGCCGGGAACCAGCAAGCCGCATCCTCCAACATCAGTAGATCCTTTTAACATGGTTAGAGAATTGAAAAAAATCTTCCATTTACTGAAGCAGAAATCTCTTTACTATCCAGTTGTTATGATTGATTGCTTGGTGGATAATTAATGTGACAAATAGCTTGGGCACATTTGCTCATTTAATTCTCATAAGCCTCCCATGAGAATATCCTGGAATGTGAGGGACGAAGATGCTTTCAGAAAAAGAAAAAAATAGTACTTTTGCATAAAATGTTTAAGTAGATCAATAAGATTATATAATATTTATGTCTCAACTTCCTCATCAAAATACAAAATGAAACAGGAATTCACATAGGTAATTCACATTTGCCAAGATCACAAAACCAAACAAATATAGAAGACACATTCATCTATTGTGAAAATCTTTAGTTGTCTGTATGATCACAGTATAGTCTCAATTTCTGTGTTTCTTATATAATACTTTTAAATTATAATAGAAAGAAATATAAGCCTTAAGCTACCCATCTATATGTCCATCTACCCACCCACTCACCCATCCATCCACCCATCCATCCACTCATCCATCCACCCATCCATCCACCCATTCATCCTTCTGAAATTCCTAGTTTAGCTGACAGTTTTAGTTCCTTTTATAACCATCTGATTCACAGATACTGACTTTGTCTTTGAAAGTCTTTTCAAAGATGCAGGTATTTGTCCCTCTGTTCTCTGGAACAGCTATGTACCAGCTCCCAGAGTTCCTCCCCTAGTTGACTCTGTGCTTGCACTTGGCATCTCAGAGTACATACTTCTCACAGCCGTTTTCCTCAGTGCTGTAAATAGCTTGCCAGCAATAGCTATGTGACTCCTAAAATATTTTATACTAAAATTTACTTATGTCATTTCTCCCATCCAGTTTCCAGAAAGCAATTTTGATTCTTCTATTTAAATGGTATTTCCTGATGATACTAGAAGTAACCAGCTCATCAAAACCACACTTTCCTTACCTGAGATCTACCATTCATAGAAATTGTTAGAAATATTTCATATAGCACTTACATATACATTACTACTCTGAATTAATCTTGTTCATTTATTCATTCTAGACCAAGTGTACAGAATAAGCAACAGAGGAAAGGCAAACTAAGATATAGCAAGCAAACAAACAAACAAATCCCAAGCTAATCGTTGGGAGTTAATGAAAGGCTTTCCTACAAAAGTCATTTCTGAGCTAGCTATGAAGGTGAGTAGGTGTGCATTCATTACAGATGAAGAGGTGCTAGGGAATGGAAGAATAGCATAGCAAGTAATGGTGGAAAGGATGAGGAGCAGAGTTCATACTGTGATGGTTGTGACTCTGGAAATGTAGGAAGACAGCCATATGCATGTGACTTTTCTAGACTATGCTCTGTGTGTGTACACATGTACACGAATACATGTACATTGAAAGTCTTTACACCACAGGTATGAATTAAGTTTGAGTTAGAAAAATTGGCTTGGGTTTGAAAAAATCTGGCTATGAAAATCAATACATAAATTATAGATAACCGGCACATGTGAGTCATTCAATGGAAGAGTGTTTGCCTACCATGGGCCAGGCTCAGTACCATCAAGAAAAGGCAAGGCTAGGCCATCACTATAGTGATGTACAGATTACAGTGGTTTGGAAGAAGATGAAAGTGACCGTATGGACAGTAAAGGTTTAAAATTATAGAGACTTAGCAATAGGGTGGGAATGTAGGCAACAAAGAGGCTCTAGATGTCCATCTGGGGATCTGCCTACACAACCAAGTGAACTTACCTTTAGCTAAGACAAGGCAGAGAGAAGAGGATCGGCTTGGAAAGAACAGTGTCTGTAACCTCAAGTATAATCCTCAAGAAAATATTTATGACATTGGCATCTATGGGTCTATAGTCTTTGGAGAGACTACTATTGATTTTAATAAAATGGAGTACAGAAGAAGTATAGAAGAACACAGAGAACATTGCATTGTGTTTTAAAAGTTACACGATAAAACACTAAAGATATTCAGTATTTCAGGGCAGGTCTGGGCACATAATATGAAAAGACACAAAAGCAGTGCCAGGAAAGGAAAAAGGAAACTGGTGGGATGTTCCACGATGGAGGAAGACAGCAACAGCACTGTGTGGCTGCCACGTAGGCAGCCAACTCAACTCTTGTGTTGAGAAGGACTTTTGTTCCAAGTTTCCTTAACTGCCTTGTGCTTATAACACACAGCACAGTGGGTACAGAAAGAAAGTCTGCAAGATACATTTATCAAAGAAATAACCTGGGTAAGTAATTACACAGTATTATGCAGTGAGGCCAAATATAACTTATATTTAGGGTAGAAGATGGTCGGCCATGGTCAACAATGCCTTGGGGAACTGTGAGAGAGGCTCCAGGAAAATGGCAGAGGGCCTTGAACCTCAGGTGGGTTTTCTTCCCTGCATTGTTCTTGGATGTTTCTGTGCCTCCTGTCATGTAACTTGAACATGTACATTCGGGTTATATGACATGTTTATTCTTGTTGGATGTCAGTCTATAGCTACAGAATGCATCTGGTCAGTGTACCCCAAGTCTGCATATTGCGTTCTGCGTTGGTTTCCTGTTTTCCCGGACATAAGTTATATTACGTGCCAGGTAACTGTGTTTAAATTGGTCTGTCCTGAGAGAGTTCTTAGAAAGGTCAGCTCTGTGAATATTTAGTATGTGATTCTTGGTGTTTATTTACATGTTTTTCTGATCATGGTTTTCTGAGCTCAAACAACCTTCTTTGTAGCATTGCTTTCTTCTCTACGTTATGTATAAAGTGCACTGGGACTGGAGCGAGGCTACTGCAACATTAGACTCTAGTCCACTCCATCCTTCTAGGCCCTCAGAGCACAGGCCCAGCAGACAAGATCTGCTCAGGTCCGTTGAAAAGTCACCAGAAGATGATATAGAAACATGAACAGTATTATCTTAAGTAAAAGCACAATAAAAGGCAAGCTCTCCAGCTTAGGAGACATTTGTCAGAGTATCATGTACTCATAGAAAAAAATAAGTAGGAAGCGAATGCACGGCTTCCTTAAATTAACTATGCTGAGCAGGTTCAGAACAGACTTCTGACCTACTCAACAAAGGAAGACGTGAAAATTACCTGGAAATATTCAAATAGTTTAATGAAGATCAAGTTTAGGAAACATTAAAAAAAAGCATAAGAAGGAAGCATACTATAAATTACTATAATGACTAAACTTGGTTGTCATCTTGACCACATCTGGAACCAACTAGGACCCAAGCATCTGGGTACACCTGTGAGAAATTATTCTCCACTGGATCACTTAAGATGGGAAAACCCAGCCTAAGTCTGGACCACATCTTCTCATGACAGTTGCATCAAAGGGCACAGAAAAAGGAAACTTTCGCTTTTTGCCTGTTTGCCCTCACTCTCACTGGCAAGTTCAGATGAGCTATTTCCTCACTGGCCTTAAAACCTACTTCTAGAGTCCAAAACAGACTGAAGACCAGGTGAGATACCCAGCCTCTTTGACCAAACACATTCTTGGTCTTTCTGTCAGGAGACAGCCATTGTTGGACTAGCTGGACCACTGCCTAGAAGAGCCATTATAAATCCCTTTTTAGTATGCATAGGTTCCTTCTGTCAGGTGTGTTCCACTCAAGAACCCTGACTACTACAATTACCAGGAGAATATTGTTTCTTGAACATTCATATGAAATCACTGTATATTGCCATGTTATTCACTTGATAGTGAAATATTCACCAGTTCCTTTAGTTTAATCTACTATGAAACCAATAACTGTTTCTAAGTCATCTATACTATTGGCCTGTACCTTGAATGTAGTTTATTTTACTTAATGCTTTGGAAATACATTAATTTTCTTAAAGATAGGTCTTTAAAACTGTATTACAACAGCCTGGAAGAACATGGAAAGATTTTTGCTTTATTTATTATGCACCTCATAGTAACCTTATAGACACTATAGGCAAGTTTATTTTCTATGTAACTTTCAGTATTTTGGCTCTGTTTTGGTTTGATTGCATGTCTTTCTTGTTCCTTTTCTTCCTTCTCATTTACATTTAATTAAGTATCTTTAATATTTCTGAAAGCTGACTCAAATCTTTCCTGAAATAAAATATAAGTACAAAATAAATCAATGCTATAGTCACTAGGAAGCTAGACTGTAAAGTAGCTCAGCATGTAAGGGCAGTTGCCAATGAGCCTGACGACCTAAGTTTTCAATCCCCAGGATCCATTCATGGAGGAAGGAGAGCATTGACTCTTGCAAGTTGTGTGACTTCCATAAGAAATGTTGCAACATGTACCCTCCCCTGCACAATAAATTTAAATAAATATATAAAATTCTAATTCTTATGAAGCTTCAAAAAACAGCTACTTTGGTGATCGCATTTCTCAGTTTTTCCTTTCTCATAACAATAAACCTTACATGTTTTAGTTTGTTATTGTCTAACTCATGCATTTCCTACACTATTTTTATTGCTAAGGTGATGAACAGAATTTTCATGAATAATTTTGGGTAAAGAAGAAATAGTGATACCTGGCTTAAAAATGGAATTTGGATGGAAAGGGAGGGGTTTCTGAGCCACATATTGCTGGTTTAGGACCCCCATTGCCATGTCTACCAATGCAAATCA
Source organism: Alexandromys fortis (assembly GCF_014885135.2). Classification (NCBI taxonomy): domain Eukaryota; kingdom Metazoa; phylum Chordata; class Mammalia; order Rodentia; family Cricetidae; genus Alexandromys; species Alexandromys fortis. Next base: position 1,375,170 of record NW_026068085.1, read on the forward strand.
ATAATGACTTATTTTAGAATGGCTTTTCTTATTACCCAGATTATATCATTGTTCTAAGCATGCTGGGCTGTAAGTCACAGGCTCCAAGCCTGTCTCTACACATTATATGGCCCTAACAGTAGGCAGTTGTCAGAATGTCAGGCATGGAGTGGGATTTATGGAAAAGGTGTTCATATCATACTTTGCATGGAAACTCAGACAAGGGAGATAAAGAACCTAAGGAGGAACCACGTGAATCAAAGTCTAATACTCAGAATGAACAACAAGTGCAGGTTAAAAATGGCCAACTCTGAGTTGCCTGCCTCAGCTTGCCCAGCAATGGGAATACAAGAAGGCACTGTACACTCAGTGCTCTGTGATCTTAACCAACAAAACGAAAAGATTGCAAAGATGATCTCTAAGCTAACTTCCTGCTGTTGATCTGGACTCTCAATAGAATCCCCGTTCATAAACCATGAATTCGTTCTCTCCATGGGCTCCCCATCATGCATCCAGAGAGCACAGTGAATACCACTGCCATTCTTCAGGGATCATGAACTCAGAACAGTTCATTCCACTGGATGAATCTTGTTTTCCTAAAAATTTTCTTAAACTCAGTAAAAGTTATCAAAATACCAGAAAAAAAAAGGCCAACTCTTCAGCATGTGTGAGAAGACTGGGCTAACTGGAGCAGAGAGAACTTGGGTGATAGAAAACAAGGGACAATAAAGTGTGGCAAAACAAGCTTCTTCAGGATTCTGGGGGGAGAGGGACATGATAAAAACTATCCTACACGGCAATCTTGTCTACTTCCCATAATCAGGAGGATAGCTATATGTTTTTCTTTGGGATCACCTTCTTATTTAGCTTCTTTAGGAGATCAAATTATAGACTCACTGAGGTGGGGTGGGAGGGAGGTAAGGGGAGATGGGGAGAGAAAAGTGAGAAGGGG
>NW_026068085.1:1376710-1471905 GCF_014885135.2 Alexandromys fortis
AAGGAAATGGGAGGCGGGGAGGAGGCGGAACTTTTTTTTTCAATAAAAAATTATATTTAAAAAAATAAAATAAAAAAACTATCCTACACATGCTAAATAATAGCAAAGTGAACAACATTCATTCTAATGATTTGGGTAGGAAGACTGGCTTTGAGAGGATTTTTGAGACAATATTTACTGGTCATAAAAAGACCAGATAAGACTAAGCACCATGAACAGGCCAATAAAGAGTTAAGAAGGTTCTGTCTTTGAAGGATTTATGCATGACACCTGTGTATGGAGAGCTAGGCAAGAGGGGAGGAAACACAAGCCACAATCACAGTAGAGAACTCAAGAAATGTGGGAAGCTGAATGTAAAATGTTGGGGAAAGGCCAGCACTCAGCCAGAAATGTAGAGATGCAAAAATCTCAACAGAGGTTGTAAGTTAAACCATGTGAACAAAGAGCAATGAGAGGAAATGGGCTTGCTTTTGGCTCTTTTTAACCATTTCATATTAATAAAGTTTGACTGTACTCATTGTAAGAAATTTGGAAGACACAAATAAAAATTAAAACCTCTTGTGAACTCACTACCAGAGATAAACCTATAAAGCCTCCAGAGACGACACTCTTTTGGGATCTGGTGTAGTTTTGTTTTATTTGCATTTTTCTGTAGTGTTCTGTGTATGGTAGAATCATACAGGCCAGGGGTTCACCTCTTAGTAACTGCTCCTACACAGCAAGGTTTCTCTTACCAGGGTGTTGAAGGGCAGCTGCAGATTAGCTCAGATATCCCGTAAATATAAACAATACTTTAATAGCTATTTTACTTGTAAAACTTAGTTAGCATCGTCACTTCATCCCTTACAGTGGATTTCTAGAAGTGCATTTCCAAGGATGTTTTTAAGTTTTCAACACAGGCTACTAACATGGTCCTAGGAACCTGGTACCAGACACCATTTGTGCTGGGAACGAACAGCCACCCGGGACTGAATCTTTCTGTTAGGGTAGTAGATTGTTTACTGACAGAAGCAAAAAGAAAGACACTTCTTGTTTCATTTACCCCTAGATATAGAAAAAAAGAGACACTAAATACAAAAATGAACTATTTTGTGATAAGTTCCCTGGCTCTCCCTGGGCTAAATTAAGCAGGATGGAAAGAAGAATTAGTTTTACCCAAGGGGGATGGGTAGTTCCAGAGAGAAAAGCAGAGGTGCTGGTGGTAGAGAGTGCACATGCTTCTGTGAATTTGCACAGATGAACTCAGAGAGGTGGCAACAGCATGCAGAGGGCCTGAACAGCACCCAGGACCTAACCAACCGGTAATCGCTAATAATGTATTTCCAACATGACTCAATACTTCATTCAGATCATCAATATCTCCTTTAGCTATTCATGGTATTTTATTCTCAGATACAAAGGAAAGGCATTTTTCCAATGATATATTCTGCAAAGAATCAAACTGCCATGCTACATAATGCCACAAAATGTCATCAGGTTTTTTTGGAAGTGTATTCTACATTGTGAATGCTTTTTCTGATTTTTAAGTATTGTTAATTAAATAATAAAAATGAAAAATCTTGTTCATAATTATAAAAGTTACTCTTCTCAACTTCTACCTAAGATGTTGAGTTAAGTTAAATTGACTGTCTAGTTTTCCTGTCTATATCAGATAATTAGCTGTAGAACTGTCAAATCCCCAATCATAGATCAAGAATGAATTTTTAAACGGCTAGGTAATTAGCTTAAATAGATAAATTTCTCAAAATCCACTTTTCCATTGCATAACTAAAGTTAGGGGAGAAATGATTATGAGTACACTCTATTTGATTCTTGGGCTTAAAAATTTGTAGAATAATCCTCTCCACTTCCTTGCTTACTGTTAAGTTCCTTTTGTAATACTCCTCCATACCCATGCAGCAAGATTCCTGTTGCATCTGTAAAAGAGTCCCAGACTAATAGCCCGTGTGACATCTAGAAGCTCCCACCTGAGTAAAGAAGCGCAGGACTGCGGGATGCACGAGACCCAGTGCAATGGCTGAGCAAACAGTGACGCTAAGGAACTTGAAGCTGAATCATCCACACCATGCTGAAAAGTTCTAGGGAAACAAAATTAATTATTTCACAATATGCAGGAAAAATTAACCATGCATAGATAGCACTGAATAATTTTGGAATTTTACTTGGTTTTCACAAGCCAGTTTCTAATAAAAAAAAAAAGGTTGTCATTTTATTGAGGACCATGCAGCCACCAAAATGACAACAACCTAACCCCCCAAAACAAAGAAAAGAAATGGAAAAGGCAAACCCAAGCATCAAAAATTAGGACTAATGAGCATTTGTAGAGTAATCCTTACATAGGGAAGGTATAGTTATATCAATGTTATCTAATTTCAGAAATTCACACTAGAAAATTTGTCAAATGCAAATCACACAGAAAGTACAATGAATACAATCCATATCTCTCAGAACTAGTATTCTTATATTTCATAGAATTTTTATCAACCTGCATTCAAGGTGCTAATATTTGTAAAATTTGCTTAATTGGGAGCGTAGGGGTTATAGAAGAGGGTAGAAGGGAAGAGGCAAGGAAGGGAAGCAAATGAAGAAAATGTATAGCTAAATAAAAACTATAAAAAGTGAATATTTAAAATAAAATTTAAAAAGGAACATTTAACATGAGGTACATTTTAAGCATCAAAGTGATATATACATATATATGTATCAAAGAATAAATAAAACTTATAGTTAACTTTATATGGTTTGAATGGCCCAGAGAGACCTTGTAAGAGGAACTTTTTTTTTATCTAAGCTTCACTAAATTTTAGATCAGAGAAAGAAACATCCCCCAATTAGTTGTCAAAATCACGCTAAATACCCAGTCAGTGCAGTCCACAGAGCGATCTACAGAGGCCAACAGAGGCTAGCTCAGCACCAAGGTGTCCTCTTCTAAGGGCTCTCTCTTTTATACCAGCAATGAGGAAATCCTGAAGAATTTATAGAAAAGCAGTGATGGTAGCAGTTTAATATCTTATAAAGCCGAGTTCAGTAACAGTAAGGGATGTGGGTTGGAGGGGGTTACGGATAAGGGCTATGATACTGTACTGGAGCAGCAAGAAGAGCCTAAAGAGCTAAGGATATAAAAAACCCTAAATTGATAGAATGAACAACAGTCATCCTTACTGACAATGTGTTTCAGATGGCATGAGAGTGTGAGGGAGTAGCCTAGAGAAACTCACAGGTATTTCACTTCATTTTAAATAGTCACAGAGGTTTATGGGCATTTGATACACATTTAAAGAGAGACATAGAACAGGAATTTGAATTTACTAGTCTGGTATATACAAAAGAAGTCTGATGTGAAGATACGCACATAGAAGTCATCACATATGAGTGGATGAATTCGCCCACTGAAAGAGTGGAAAGAAAAGACAGTCAAAGGTAGATCTTTGGATCAACATTTAAAGCATGACATGATTAAAAAAAAAGTATTAAAAACTAGACAGAAGGGAAAAAAAATCCGAGAAAAGGCAAAGAGCCAAGAGAACATTATGTTAGTGAGGCTTGGGAAAGAAAAGATGGATAACAATGTGAATAATTGCAGAAACAGTAAAAGAACATTCTCCTGGGGTTAGTCATTACATGCACATGAGTGACATAGTCATTGTCTGTTTGGCTGCAGAGAGGGAGAAACCAAGCTGCAGTGACTGAGGGAGGACACACTGTAATAAGATATGAGTGCAATACAAGAGTAAAGAAAGATGCTTTTAATATGGGAGAAAGGAGCATGAGGCACAAGATAGAAACTATACTTCACAGACATAGGCCACAAAATGGTACAAAAATTATCAGAAGCTTAGTTGAAATATGTTCCATAGCTAAGAAAATAAACACATTAATCAAAACATATCAAGTAATATAGGGGTAAATTGCAATGAAAATATTTATTAAGAATGGATGTGGGTAGAGTGGCTGCCTAAATACCATGGGATGAAGATGACAGGACCAGAGTAAAGGAGGAGAGGATAAAATTAATGCATAATGGGCGCTCTCTTCTCAGAGAAATACAACGCAGAGCTACCTGCTGAGGAAATACGGGAAAGGCAAGGTCAAAAAGATGATCAAAGTTGAGAAAGTTAGAAGGAGTTTCCCTGTAGTGTCAAATGTTGTAGTTGTCATCAGGTACAATATCCTTAAGTGATAATCTAGTTGTGGGCCAGATTCTGATAGAGGCCAGCTGAGGTTGGGGAAAAGAGACATGCAACGGTGAGGATGTAGGAAGAAGATGCTGTTTAAGGAAAGGGAGATGCAGTAAAGGTTTGTAAAAAAAAAAAAAAAAGATAACCTCAGAGAAAGTGGCAGTCCAGGATGAAGGACGTCATAAGTCACACATAGATTATCATAGTTTATGTCTACGTTTTGTATGCTTTTGAGCCCTTTGCATGAGTCCCTATTTGTCCAGAAATGATGGGGTGCCTCAGGCAGCATGCCCTCACCGTCATCATAAGCGCCAGTGTTTTTGAAATGGAGAGTTTTCTTTGTTGAGTATTCTGACACTCTTCTACAACATGTCTCTTGTTACCCTCTCTTCCTGATCACCTTTTACTAAGTCTTGTCATAGGACTTAGCTCTACCACCAGCCATTTTACATTTACGTTTTTTCCTTCATTTTTATTGTATATTTTATCTTCTCTGTGCCCCTGGGAGAAGGTAGCTGAGGGTTGTTGAGCAGTACTAATCACATGTAGGAGAAATGGAACCAAATAGAGTTTGTATCTAGTGAAGATTTTATCATTAGATTTGTCATATTTTTGACAACTTACTTAGCCTCTGTTTTCCAGCTTGTAGTATGGGACCATTACAAAGTGTGTGAGGATTCTGTGAAATAATAATATGCAGGACCATGTTTCAATGTCAATAAAGCTCAGGAAAGGAAAGGTGCTTCTATGAGAACAAATGCAAGGTGCTGTAAATAAAAATGCCTCTCAAAACTGCTACTACAGTCCTAACAGTCGAAATAGTTACTTACTTGCAATTTTATCCTCAATAGCAGAAAAAATAATATAGGATCTAATAATAGTGGAATGGTTAACTATTACCAATTTTTCTTAGATTTAAATCCAAATAAAACACAGTATTTAGCTGGGTGTTTTTGTCAGAACCTCTTCTCTTTTACGGAACCTACAGATTCCTCAGTCTAGCAGGAGTAAGGCTACTTGACTATAGAGGGTGTTATGGCAGATGTTTATGGTCTCAGAGGGGGTGTGATCTGTGTGAGCATTTAATTCCACAGCAAGAGCCCAAATTAGTTTCATTATTCTGGAGAGTATAAGCGAGTGAAAATTGGTCCATGAACTCAATGGGGGGATGAAATTATGAATTTGCTATTAGATAACCTCTAATGACATTCAGTTTACAGCTAAAAGAGATGACATTCTGAATAATTTACATCACAGCATACAACATTAAAATCTATAGTTATATTTTCTCCAATAACATATCTTTATAAATAAAATTTAAATACCTGAAACATTACTAAGTGCTTAAAAATTAATACAGAACATAAAGAGAGCTTTGTTTAGGGTGGATAAACATGTCATGTCCTTCCTCCAAGATGAGGGAGCCAGGCCCCATACCTGTGCCTTCACACCACACTGCCTAGGCTATCGCATTTGACACTCTAGCCTAGATTCAATTTCTTTTGCTTCTCTGATCTTTGTACATGCTACTCGCTTATATTTTGGTGTGGGATTTCACTCTGTATGCTGTGAGTATCATTGGTTAATAAAGAGACTGTCTTGGGCCTGTGCAGGGAAAAGACATAGGTAGGGAAAACTAAAGTGAATGCTGGGAAAATGAAGGGTGGAGTAAAGGAGAAGCCATTGAACCACCACTGGAGACAGATGAGCTGAAACTTTGCTGGTAGGCCACGACCTCACGACAATGCACAGATTAATGAAGATGGGTTAAATTAAGATGTAAGAGTTAGCAATGAGGACCCTAAGAGAGATATGGGTAGTAGAAGAAGACAAGAGCTCCTAAGTTAATTGGGAGCATGGGGACCTTGGGAGAGAGGAGAAGGGTAGAGGAAAGGCAGGGAGGGGAGTAGGAAAAATGTAGAACTCAATAAAAATCATTAAAAAAAGAGTTAGCAAATAAGAAGCTAAGAGCTAATGGGCCAAGCAATGATTTAAATAATATAGTTTCTGTGTGATTATTTTGGGTCTGAGCTGCTGGGCTGCCAGGAAACAACAAGTGGCTGATGTGGGAATGATTTCTTATTAATAAAGAAACTGCCTAGGCCCATTTGATAGGCCAACCCTTAGGTAGGCCGAGTAAACAGAACAGAATGCTGGGAGAAAGAAGCTGAGTCAAAGAGTTGTCATGATTCTCCTACCGGACACAGACACAGGTTAAGATCTTCCCTGGTAAGACACCTTGTGGTGTTACAGGGATATTAGAAATGGGTTAGATCGATATGTAAGAGCTAGCCAATAAGAGGCTTGGAACTAATGGGCCAGGCAGTGTTTAAAAGAATACAGTTTGCGTGTAATTATTTCGGGGCATAAGCTAGCCATGTGGGCAGCCAGGTGCCAGGGACACAGCCCAGCCGCTCCTATCACTACAAGCGGTTCTTATCACAACAATCTTTATTTGTTTTTTCTTTCCCAATATATAGACCTGTTCTTGGGCCCATGTAATCAGTTTCTGGGGTAAAATAAATCCAAGGTACCTCAGAAGTGAGAACAACCAAGAGCTAAAAAGACTTAGCTGGATTTATGCTTGGCTTGTGTTTTTTGGAATCTGGCTGTGCTCCAAATATGATACTAACAGACTGAACCTCCATAATGGAGTTAAAGTATCTCCATGGAGAAAAGTGGAAAATGGACAGGGTTAGGTCAAAGTTCTTTCATCCCTGCATAGCTCAGAGCCTGGGTTGCCAGACATGTTAAATAAAAAAAAAAAAAAAAAAAATCCAAAACCTCATTTTGAAAACAAACAAACACAAAAAAAAAATCCAAGAGAAAACACAATGTCTTGGAAAAAGAATTAAGTTAAAGCTGAAATATTGAGATAATATGGAATATTAAAGCTATGTGGGCCCTTTTGATGGCCCTACAATCATGAGTCCGATCACTCACTAGTGCAATCACTAGTCCAATCGAACACTTCAACACTGAAATGGAATCCAAATCACTGCTTTACTCTTTAAGTGTCATTTGTAAGTCTGAGGCCAACCTAGGCTACTAGCAAGATCGTGCCTCAAGAAAAAAAAAAAAAACTAAACAAGGTATTGGTACACACCTTCATCACAGCATCTGGTGGGTGGTGATGTGGGATTTACCTCTGTATGATGTGATTAACATTGGTTAATAAAGGAACTGCTTTGGGCCTATAGCAGAGCTATAGGGAAACAGAGCTAGGTGAGAAAAACTAAGCTAAATGCTGCAAAAGAGAAGGTGGAGTAAGAGAGAAACCATGTAGTCCTGCTGGAGACAGAAGCCAGAACTTTAGCTGGTAAGCCACAGCCATGCGGTGATACAGAGATTAATAGAAATGGGTTAAATTAATATGTAAGAGTTTGCCAATAAGAAGATAGAGATAATGGGCCAAGCAGTGATTTAATTAATATAGTTTCTGCATGATTATTTTGGGGCTAAGGGGCCAGGAACTAACTAGTGGCCTCCTCCTTACAACAAGGCAGAGATAGGTGGATTTCTTGAGTTTGAGGTCAATCTGGTTTATACAGTGAGTTCCAAAACACCCAGGACTGCGTAGAAAAACCCTATCTTGAAGAAACAAGACAAAATAGTAGGTACAGGATAGAAACAGGATGAGTAGGAGAGGAGAGTAAAATGGGTTTACATGTCCATGTGTGAAGGGCACACTGCCACGGGCGGATGGGAAGAGGATATCTCTTGAGGAGAGGACAGAAAGAAATGTCATACACAATAGAGCCAACCAAATGAAGGTGCAGCATCCAGGCTATCTCCAAAACCAATGTCCAGCTATTTCTCATGCTCTACTTTATTAGGCCGACCTACAAAGGTGTATTTTTCTAATTTTTACAGATATTATCCAAGTAATATTACAATGGAAGAATACAAATGCATCGACCTTATAAACAAAATTGTTAAGATAAGAAACTTCTTTTGGGAATCATTTTGCATCTTCAAACACTTTTTTTTCAAAGTCTAAATAATTTTACTTTTAGTCAATACTTTTCCCACCTAAGACAAGTTTTTTTTTTTTTTAATGTAGCAGAGGATAACATAAAACCTGCAATATTCTTGGCTTAGCCTAAGGCATGCAACATTATACCAGGCTAACCTAGATTCATTTTAGCGGCTTTAGATATATAATTCAAATATCACAACATTTACAGGTTTAATGCATGCAGTTAAAGTTTCTATTACATTCAAGAATGGTTTAACCTTCAAATCCATTAGCTTTCTACTTGTCCTGTCTTCTTCACTACACTGATTCCTGTGTCTACAGATTTGCCCAGGCTTCATGTTCCTAAAGAATGAAATGCCTATCTTTTTAAAATTCATCATACTGCTTTTGTGGCTCATTTTTTGCTGTGGCATGTTTCAAAATGCCATTTCATTGATATTTTAGGGTAGTACTCCTCCATATGTTTATCCTGAGTCTTGTTTATCAGTTCATGGGTGTGTGTGTGTGGGGGGGGGGGTTCTTTCAACTTTTTCTACTGAGAAATATATTGCTATGCTCATTCCTACACTATTTTTTTAATTTATGGTGTGCACATGCGCTTTCATGGCTGGGTCATAAGATCATATGCTTAACATTTCATTTAAGCATACACTGTACTCAACAGAAAGAATTGCATGTCTTTCAAAATATGTCATTTGTTCTTGAGATGGAAAAGTTTTAATTGAAAATACGCCTTTATTTGGGGACTGTGAAATAGTTAGAAAAAGCACAGGCTAAGGCCATAATCTCAAGGACCTCGCATTAGCATGGCTTCTAATGAAAGCTCTGGATAAACAACCCTGGGATACACTGGAATGTGGTGACTGAAAAGGCACATGAACCATCTGAGATGCACTACGACATGAGTCTACACCTTTCCTCTTTCTTAGGATGCTAAGCTCTGACTGGCATGCAACATTTATACTTAAAGACCACTGTTCTATGTTATTAAATGCTGGGATTACCTACTTACACCAACTTCTTGTAAATTAGGCCTTTTGCTATGACATATGAAAACATTTTGGATAAGAAGTATTTAATTTTAATTTTAATAGTCAGAATTTATCAACATTTTCTAAAATCGCTTGTGAGTAGTTTAATAGCTCACTGTTGTGACACTTGCATATCACCAAAGGGCTGTGCAGGGAATAGTGTTTTGTTTTAACCAATTATGAAGAAAAGTTGAGAAAAGAATGTACATTTTTAACATGTTTTGTTCTTCCTGAAGAGATTTTAAAATTATGTATCATTGCCCTGGGAATTAGTGGTTCGACACTAGGCTCAGAATGAACCAACTTTCAGCTTATCTGTCAAAACCATGGGAAACAAAGGCAGACCCCTTCTTACAAGTCATGTCATGCCAAGTGACAATGGCAGGTATATTCAACATTCGACATCTTTTGTTACTTTTCCTTCCCCAAGTCCTTAAAGCATATGGTGTAATTTTCATCATGAGCTAGAGAGGAGGATTTTCTTAGAATGTTAATAATCCGATAATGTCATATCTCAGCTATATAAAGCAACTTGAAAGCCAATAGGGTTTACAAAAGACACATATCTCCCTCCTTGGTGAAGAACACACTGCCTTATGGACTTCCCTTGTTACAAAAAAAAAAAAAACGCATTCCAAGATTTGATTCATATTCCAAGATAATAATAAAAACAGAATAAACACGAATAGATAAAGTTGTGAATATTTCGGGATTGAGAACTTTCAAGGCCATGGAAATATATTTGGGGTTTGCTCATTCATGAGAGTGACATAGCTCATGTTTTATTTATTTATTTATTTAGGTTTTTTGTCGTTTATTTATTAGCTAAAAAGATCATACAAGTTGGTCTTCAACAGTTCTGAGTTAGTTGCTGCATCACAGTTGCACAGAGGCTCATCAACTGAAGGTGTTCATCTGCACCATCTGCCAGACATTTATCCACTTCAGCAAGCTTTTCTGTAATAATGGACTTCTGTTTATCAGAAAGCTCTTCATCTTCTACAACTGCATCATGAAGTTGATTAACAAGCTGAATAGCTGCGTGGCCTTCATCAGTTCGGTCCTTTACCACAGCTTCTAGTTTGTCAAAAGAGCCACTGTGGCATGCAGGGAACACTCCACTAATGGTTGTAGCTGGTATTACGCCAGCAATGTCTGTGATGATGTCTTCCATGACTTCCTTTCCACCTGTTAGTCGAGTAGCACTTTGAAGAAATGTAATGGCTTTCCGTAGATCTCCTTCTGATATTTTAACAAGATAAGCTATTCCCTCATTGCTGATTTTGACATTTTCCTTCTCGATATCCAGTAGTCGCTCCTGCTGAATTTTATCTGACAGAGGCTTGAAGCGGAACTTTGACCATCTAGAAGTGAGGGGTTCAATTATTCGACTGACATAGTTACAGATGAGGCAGAATCTGGTTGTTTTAGACTCTTTTTCCATGGTACGTCTTAAAGCTGCTTGAGCAGCTGAGGTCATAGAATCTGCTTCATTCAGAATTATAATCTTAAAGGGAGGACATGGCTTCCCATCCGAACGACATCCTGACAGTTAACTGAGCAAAATTCTTCACTTTCTCACGGACTACTTGTATTCCACGTTCATCAGATGCATTTAGCTCAAGAACCCTTTGTCAAAAGAGTTCAGGCCCGCAGGGCGGTGGTGGCGCACGCCTTTAATCCCAGCACTCAGGAGGCAGAGGCAGGCGGATCTCTGTGAGTTCGAGACCAGCCTGGTCTACAAGAGCTAGTTCCAGGACAGGCTCCAAAGCCACAGAGAAACCCTGTCTCAAAAAACAAACAAACAAAAAAAAGAGTTCAGGCCCAAAGAGTTCTCTAGCTGCTGCCAAAATTGTGGATGTTTTGCCAGTTCCGGGTGGCCCATAGAATAAGAGATTAGGAAGATCAGCTCCTTCTAAAAACTTTTTAAGTACTGCAACAACTTCTTCCTGGAAAGCAACTTCATCCACACACTTTGGACGATATTTTTCCACCCAAGGAACTGGTTTGACTTTCTTGGTTTCTCCACTGCTTCCTGCAGTGGCAGATACTGCCCGGTCCTTGGTGAACTGTGGTTTAGAACCGGCAGATGTGCCTTTTAGAAATGCCTGCATGGTTTCTTTTCAGTCGACACAGTCCCTATTGAGCCGCTGTTCACGCCCATAGCTCATGTTTTATATTAAGTAAATCTAGAGGTTGAGTTTGGAACAAAATGTTCCACAATCATGGTTGAAATTAGCAATTTGAATTTGCTGAGTGAGGTTACAACTGCACAAATCTCAGCGTTGAGTACTAACATAGTAGTTAAAATGTTTCAAAAGGCCATAGGTTAAAAATAATGAATATATGTCTCATTATTACTATTAAAATATACAATCTGTGATCATAATTTATTTGTTTTGCAAATGCATTTGGAGGTTAAAAGTTTTCAATTCATCTGTGAGAAACCATGAAATTCAATATTGGTCACCATGACCAATCCATGAAATTTGTCAGGTGGTTCCTGATTTTCACAGGGCCTTTTTCTGAGATGAACTGAAAGCATAGCAATTTTTTCATTTATGGTAATCAGTTTATTTTACTAGGATTTATTAGGGGCTTCAAATTTAAGCTTTTTATATTGTAAGCCATTTGTATATAATCTCAACCTTATGTTGGTTTTCCTCACTGCTCCTCCTCCTCTCTCAAATAGTTTTCTGCTTATAAACAAGTTCTCAGCATCTTTTGCAAGAAGGAAGAACCTGCTAGGAATGGGTATGCGTCAAGCCAGAGCAGAGCTGAAAACAAAGCTGGTAATTCCTCGTAGGCCATGGCCATGTAAGCTCAGAGTGTTTCAGAAGAAAAATCTGTGTATCACTCTAACTAGAATTCACAGAAAGGAGTATTCTGCCTAATTTATCCTAAGTAATAAAAACATTATTGACATTTTTAATACTGTTCAATAAAGTAAGAATACATAATTATTTAATCTTTGAATATAAAAACAAATGCTTTAGTGGGAAATTTTAAAAAAATGATATTAAAGTTTGTTCATAAGATCTATTTCAAGGTTTCCTATTAGAATCAAGATAAATTGAAATTAAAAGTAATTTGAAATTTTATATTTTACTTTTATTTATAAGAAATGTATTTTACTTTTTAGTATAATTACCGATCCAGCTTTACATGGCATTACTAGTTAAGACATAAAAACCTAATGTTAAGATATGGCAGATTTATGGAAAGTATGGAACCATTAGATCTTGTTTAAATTTGAGCACATTTAGAATTTTTTTAAAACTGTGTATTTTTAAATTAGAACCAATTTATCATATAAAAAGTGTAAATTACTGGGGCACAGGAGACAGCTCAGTGATGGGAGATTCCCCTCTGTATGTTGTGAACCATTGGGTAATGAAAAAAGCTGCTTTGGCCTACCAGCAGGCAGAATAGAGCAAGGTGGGAATTCCAAGCAGAGATAGAGGAGAAAAGTAGGGGGAGTCAAGGAGATGCCATGTAGCTGCTGAAAGAGACAGATGACATGGAACCTTACCAGTAAACCCCGAGCTTTGTGGTAAAATATAAAATAATGGAAATGGGTTAATTTAAGATATAAGAGCTAGCTAGCAATACGCTTAAATGATTGGCCAAGCAGTGTTGTAATATAGTTTCAGTGTGATTATTTCAGGCTTTGGCAGATGAGAAATGAACAAGCAGCCTCTGCCCACAGCTCAGTGCTTAAAAGAGAATATTTCTCTTGAAGAAGACACAAATTCAATTCCCAGCACTAACATCAGGCAGCTTACAACCTTCAGTTTCAGAGGATATGGCAACTTTTGGATTAAAGGCACCAGTGCCCACCTGTGTATAGCCCCCCCCCATATAGACAAAATAAATTTTTAAAAGTTGGAAGTTATTTGATACAGAGACAGAGAGATGGATGGAAGGATAGGTAGGTGATAGATAAGACAGACAGGCAGATGATAGGCAGACAGACAGACAGATAGATAGACAGACCCTACTCAAAAAGTAAAAGTTAATGCTTGGCATGACTGCACAAGCTCATCATCCCAGCACTCAGGAGGAGGAGACAGAAGGATCTCATCTTTGAAGACAGTAAAGGCTATATAGTAAGACTGTTTTAAAAAACAGAAAATCAAAAGAGTGAAGCTTAAAATATATCAAGGGCTTATTCACTGAATAGGACTGACCAATGGACATAAAGCATATTTGGAGTAACTAAATAGCTTTGAGGACTTGTTCATGTTCAATTTATAAAATATCTCAATTTATGATATTAAAATGTACTTCAGAGTACTTCTACTTAGTATTAATACAGAATTCAATAACAGATATGACAAAACATATTTGATACTTACTTATATAGTTCTGTTAGTGGTGATGTCAAAATTGCTAGTGTTGTAAAGAGGTTGTTGCAATGAGTATGAATTTTAAAAATTTTATGGTTGTTATACTCATGAGGATTCAAAATTTCCTGTACAGAAGTACAAACTGACCATAATAAGTTCTCAGTGCATATTAAGATTGCCGTGACATCAAGTCTATTGAAAGAGAGAAAAAAAAATCATGTTAAGTAAAACAGTGTTATCGCTTGTTGTATACACACTTCTCTGTGCATCCTAAGCATATGTAAGAATAGAAAGGTACAGTTACACATCAGAGATATCTACACAGATAGACCCAAACCAGGAAGTGTCAAGACACCTTTGAATGCTCAGGAGTTGGATGGCCCATATCACAATTGCTTTTAGAATGGCAAGAGCTGCAATGCTGTTTTATTTGTTTTTAATAGTTTTTTTGAGAACTTCATCCATGAATATTGCATGTAAATCACTCTTCCTCCTCTCTCTTGTTCCAACTTCTGCTGTGCTTCCTCCCAAATTCATAATCTCTCCTTTAATTGTTATTGTTAAACATAAGAATCCTCTACAAAAATATTTGCATTGCATTATCAGAATTCTCGTACAGGGCTGGAGAGATGGCTCAGAGGTTAAGAGCATTGCCTGCTCTTCCAAAGGTCTGGAGTTCAATTCCCAGCAACCACATGGTGGCTCACAACCATCTGTAATGAGGTCTGGTGCCCTCTTCTGGCCTGCAGGCATACACACAGACAGAATATTGTATACATAATAAATAAATAAATAAATAAATAAATAAATAAATAAATAAATATAAAAAAAAAGAATTCTCGTACAGAAGGAAGGTCTTGAAATTAATTTGAGAAATAGGAGCTGGTTGAAAAGAAAAATGAACTATTACACACACACACACACACCATAGGTAAGTATTCGATAGCAGAACATGTCTCCATGCCATCCAAACATAAATCATCAGAAAGAACTCAGAAGGTCAGGAAACAGGCTCTCCTATGAAAGTAGAGGTAGGAAGACATGACAACCAAGGCACAAGCTGAGATGCCTATAGACTCATAGATTCCTAAAATTATATTTATTTGTGAAATAAGATTGTATTATTTGTCTTATTAATCACCATTCTTATTTTTATTGCTCATGGGGCATTTCTTTAAAATTTTAAGCACATTTTATTGTAATCAGCACACAATAATTCTACATATATTTTGAGGTCCAACATCTCAACCCATGAATACAATCTGTGAAGGTACATATGTATTAGTAATATGTAACATATGCATACATCATATATATGACTTTGGCCATATGTTATCTAGAGACTACTAAAGCTTAGTAGTCAATAATAACTGGCAATTATCAATAATCACCAGTAATTATAAATAATCACTGTTAAGGTTTCATTTTAGATTTATTTGCCCCTAATTGTTAATAGTTTCTAATTCAAGATACACACATATTTTGATTTCCATAATAATGATGTTTTATTCTTTATCTCTCAAATACAAATATTCACATATTTTACAGAGAAAATTGAGACGTAATAATTCTAGATTTATATAACAATTTTGTGCAATCATCAAGAACAAAAAGCCAAAGTTCCTAGAGCATATTAACTAATTAAATATATCATTTATTTCATGAGCTAACAGCAAATCTGATAATATAAATATCTTGTAATCATGAGCCACACTGCAGCCAACAGAGATTTCTATTCATAAGAAAGAGTAAAGGTATTTTTTAATTTGAAAAAGAAGTTTACATCTATATTTCAGAGTTCCTTTTTTAAAAACGGATTCATCAGGAATTCAAAACAGCCTGTGCAAATCACTGTGGCAGGGCCTAAAATCCCTTCAAATCACAGTGTGCTTTACAAGAACATGATTAGAAAATGGTTCCGCTTGCCAAAAATACAGAAAAAAACGGAAGTCTCTGATGTCTGTAGTTCTTACTAAAATATATCTGAAAACAGTATCTCATACCTGCATCCCGATTTTTCACTTAGGCCAAGTATCTATAAAAACAAATTTTCCCCCATGTAGCTCAATGTTATCATTGAGCTCAGTTGCATAGTCTTCACTGCCAAAAATACTAGAATCACATTCTAATTCAGTCTTTTATTTAAAATCTAGTGTCTTCTGCACCTTGTTCTCTTCAGATGGCTTTCAATAATATACAGAAGGGCAAAAGGAAAAATAAAAGGAAAGTCAGGACAATAAATTAGACTATGTTTATTATTGTTGTTGTTATTTGATTTTTTTGAGACAGAGTTTCTCTGTGTAGCTCTGGCTGTCCTGGAACTGTGTAGACCAGGGCTCACACTCAGAGATCTGCCTGCCTCTGCATCCCGACTGCTGGGATTAAAGATGTGCGTCACCACACTAGGTTAGAATGTGTTTTAAACGATGAGGTTTCCTTAATGAAAATAATTGCTCTGCTTGCAAAGTGTAGAAACTAATTAAATAAGAGGCTAAAATCCCTTGGTAGCTTAGTAGACCAAGGTCAGGTATGCTACTCCGTCAGCATGGCAATCTTCTCTGCTACATGGCCTTAATGTGCTCTTACCTAATTGTGTCCATTTGACCTATTGTGACATGTGGGAATATTTCCCACAGGCAAGTGGGTTGTAATGCTTGCAAAGGGAAGAATGAGCAGGGAAGTCACTTGGGTCCAAACTCCACTTTTGTGGAGAACAGGCACCCCTCCTCTCGGATGTCAGAAACACGCTGAACACACGAGTTTCTGTCTCGGGATTCGGGATTGCATTTTGCTTTACAAGCATCTCTAAAGAAGTCTCCTTGAAGACCAGCTTTCATTACCTTATCTGTGCAGTTCTCTTAGGACTGGGACATGCCTGGGCGTATCTGGAGGCAAGTAGACACAACGACTTCTCCAAGACTCCTGCCAGAATCTCCTGGGCCTGCTTAGCGGGCAGTATGGTCCATAGATCATGACGCAGAGCCCAGCTGAAGTAATGCCACATCTGGATGGAAAAGGAGCATCTTTCCCCCTGGCAAAATCATCACACATTAAACAACTGAATCATATCTCCCAAAATGTCCGTTTGCTTCCTAGGAACCTAATTAGTTCAGGCTGAGAGGAAATCATTGGAGAGTCGGCTAGATGACCAAGAATGTTTTGACAAGCTGTCAAATATCCTATTGACAAAGGAACATATGTTTTATTTCAATTACAAATGAGATATTCTTGTGTAAATCTATACTACAAAGAATAAACCTAGCATATTCTTGACCTACCTGGTCTTGACCTGCCTTTTAAAATCTACTTTTATACATCAGCTTTGTAGTTGCTTAACAAGTCATGCTGATTAACAAAATTAAAATCTGTTTCAATTGTTTATGGAGAAACTTTTCTCTGAGACAATTAGCATGACTGAGTTAATTTTACAAATCTTTCAGATTCTGTATTATAATGGACTAAGACGACTGAAAACAAACCCATGTACTAACTCTTAGGCACATTCAAGAACACCACTGTGATGCTCAACTATTGAATACATTAGTACATTAAACCACTTCATTAATGATATTTTAACAATATTTTATGATAGTAACAGATAAACAGTAATCCAACCTTACATCATTTTGTAAAGTATAGATGCCTATTATCACCGTTTTACTATTTTACATACTTCCACAGGGTCAAACTCTCATTTCCCCCATTTCTCCATAGATCTCATCTGTGTACTAACTTTTGCTTGACTTCAGGAGGAGATTTAGCAGTGGCTGGGCCAAAGGAAACAGGAAGTAAGGAGAGCACAGCCTGCCTCAAAAGGTTTGCAAGCAAGCATTAATTAGGCAACATGGGGGCTGGTATTTGAACTCATTTCTTCAAACCAGATCAAGACGATCTGAAATAGGAAGTAAAGAATGCATGTTTCACAGCTAATTTTGCTATGTTAATATATCAAAACATAAGCCATTAACATTTTCTGTTTTATCTCTAATCACGTCTCTTTTGTAATCTGCTGTGTCCACTAGCATAGTTTCAAGTGTTATCTAAGAAGTATCTGCTTTTGCCGAGGGCTAATGTGAGATTCCCCTCTGTATGCTATGAATATGTTTTACTACTATTGGTTAATAAAGATGCTGCTTTGGTCCATGGCAGAGCAGAATAGAGCTAGGAGGGGAAACTAAACTGAATGCAGGAGAAAGAATGTGGAGGGAGTTAGGGATATGCCATGTATCTGCTGAAGGAAAAGACTCCAGAACCTTACTGGGGAGCCACAGCCTCGTGGTGATACATATATTAATAGAAATTGGTTAATTTAAGTTTTAAGAGCTAGTTAGGAATACTTCTAAGTTGTTGACCAAGCAGTGTTAATGTGTCCCCTGTCATCCTAGAACTTGAGTAGCTGAGGAAGGATGATTGATATGATTTGAAGCCTGGCTGAGCCACATAAAAAGTTCCAGGCCACTCTGGGTCACAAAGGGAAATCCTGTCCCATAAAACAAGCAAAGATAGTCTGCTCTCTTCCTAACCCAAAGTTACCAGCTCGTCACACAGATATTTTCTTTACATGGCATTCTTTTGACAGTTACATTGATTACTAAAATAGTGTAGTATTTAAAATAATAGTGAGTGATTTTCTAATGATACTAAAGAAGGAACTATTATTCTCTGTGTGGGAAATTTGGACTCAAAAGTATCAGAGTTAAGTTTAAACAGAATGGGATTTAGAGTAGGTGGTCTTTGACTTCCCAATTACATAGGCTAAACTACTTAACAGAAAAAATGTATAAAATTAAAAGCAAAGCAAAATTAATGTTCCATTTGTTTTGTGTGTGTAAATGGAGACTGCTCATTAATTTCCTGACTGCTCAGACCCAAATAATCACACAGAAACTATATTAATTACAACACTGTTTGGTCAATGACTCAGGCATATTCCTAGCTAGCTCTTACATCTTGAATTAATCCGTTTCTATTAATCTATGTATCAACAGAAGTCTGTGGTTTACTAGTAAGGATCTTGTGCCTGTCTCCTTCAGCAGCTACATGGCATCTCTCTGACTCCACCTACTTTCTCACTAAATATCTCTGTTCAAATATCCGACCTGGCTTTGCTCTGCTAAACCATTGGCTAAAATAATTTTATTCCTTAATCAATGGTAATAGAACATATTCGGAGCATACAGAGGAGAATGCCACATCAGTGGTATGTTCTAAGAACTCTTGTCAAACTAAGAGGGCAGTCTCAATGTTTGATTCACTCAGAACTTTAGATGCAAATGAAATGGACTCTTGAATCAGCTGATGCTTGTGATATGGGATGTGGCCTAATTAACAGTATGATGAAAAAGATTTCCCATAATTTTCAAAATAGAGGAAACCAATTTATTTCACAGCTATCTTTTAGCACAGAGATATTTTTCTGTTTAAAATGTAATATGTGCATTTTTAAAGACTATAAATTGTTTCATGCCTTTGAGGAGTTCTCATGCAATGGCCTTTCTTCTACTAATTCTTTCTAAACGAATACAACTTCCAAGGGTATATGTGGAGGTTTCATTGAACTAAATATGACTCATTTTTTTATCTGTTTCCCTGCTTGTTGTTATTTCAAATGAAGGTCATCTGTCTGTGTGTTAATTTCATTGGTTAATAAAGAAACTGCCTTGGCCATCTGATAGGACAGAAAATTAGGTAAGCAGAGTAGACAGAACAGAATGCTGGGAGAAAGAAGGCAGTGAGGCAGATGCTATAGCTCTCCTCTCCAAGATGGACGCAGGTTAAGATCCTTCCCTGTAAGCCACCACCTCGTGGTGTTACACAGATTATTAGAAATGGATTAATCAAAATGTGAGCATTAGCCAATAAGAGGCTAGAACTAATGGGCCAGGCAGTGTTTAAAAGAATACAATTTGTGTGTTGTTATTTCAGGTGTAATGTTAGCCTTGCAGGAACTGGGCAGAACGCAGCCCACCGCTCCTTCTACAAATACAACTTCTGAGGGTGTATGATGTAGAGGTTTCATTAGACTAAATATGACTCATTTTTCTTTACCTGTTTCCCTGCTTGTTGTTATTTCAAACGTATTCTGTAGTAAACATCTGTTATTTTTATAAACCCACTATAATATAAACAGATGTGAGTGTTTGCTTAGGTTATATATCAGGAAACATGCAGCTGGACTTTATTATAGAAGCCACTAAATATTATCTCTGAAATGAGAATTTTTACTTTTTGACTACTGGAAAACACAAGTTCCTAAAATTGAGCAGAGGTCAACTATACAGAAAGCTTAATTTTAAACATGCAATCTCAATACCCATGGCACTAAGTGGCCAAGGCTTCAGTGGAGAAGGCTCCAGCTCTTTGACTCATGCAGTTTAGAACATAGAAATGTGTGCCTGTAGTTCACTTGTTCATAAAACATGAGCAAACATTGCTCCCTGGCTTATTATTATTTTACTATTTTTCTCTATTTCACTGTGAACGTGGTCATAGGTTTCTCTGAGATCTCTACTCAACCCATCATTTCCAATCAGTCATGCATCATATATTTTCCCTTAAAACAAGCTTTCTATAATATAGTTCTGTTCTACAGATCAGCTGATATGATGGGAGAGAGGAGAAAGGGTCCCAGTAATTAAGATACACTGTGTCAGGTACACCACTCATTAAAACAGTTTAAAATCAGAGTTATTTCCTGAGCCATTTAAACTTTTGGTAGGTAGGAAAGCAGTATCACTTTTTTCTATGAATAAATAAGAACTGTCAGCTCTGCAATTAAATTGTAACTACCGACCATGTAAGTGGGGGGGGAGGGGGACTCAAGTACTGTGTAATCGCAGAGTAATAGTCTCTTTATTTCTGTCTTCGAAGCTAAAGCCTTGCCATAAGATATGAGATGTGTGTTACATGGTATTTGTTTTATTTTTCTGTTTTCTAAATACTCAGTAGCTCCAGTAGCCGGTCCTCAGTGCATACCCTTAATCTACACTATACAACTGTTCTAGTTCCTGCTTTGCGTGAGAGGAGACATACCCTGACTATATGCTGAGGTGGTGCCTGATCTTCACTGCAAACATCAGATAGACTTGTTCATTAGTATCTGGCCACAGTGAAATAGTTTGAAACATGATGGTTCCACTTTCTGTCATTCTGTTTACCTCCAGGCAAGGGGAGTCTGTGATGCTGCCAGAATAGCGGGTACCAATACTTTCCTTCTTATCTCAGGCTACCAACAGTACCATGCCACTTTCTCTCTCACTTTGCGTGCTGATACCACTAACGTCTGAAACACAGCAGGTTTGGAAAATGATGTATGGATGTTCTTGCAAAGAGAAAAACTATCTGGGAAGGGATCTAAAGAGATAAAACAGCCTAAGGAAAATGGGAATGTCGTTAAGAGCATCTTATTAGTGGCCACTGTTTTAATAACATCTATGATATCTCAGGCACAAATACAGCCCATGCCTAGCCATGGCAAGAGAGTTTCTAAATACTCCATAGTGGTTCAGACAATCAAGGAAAATGACAATCATAAGCTGTGATCCAGAAGAAAAGGTGCTATGGCAAATAAAGGTGAGTCTGGTCATTGAAACTTTTAAACCTCAAGTATCTTTTTTAAAGATATATACTTTGCCCTTGCATGGAATTAGCTTCAAATATTATATGATCTATATACAACCTGTGGGATTGAGTGGGAAAAAGCTACTAAAGCCTGGTCATGAACAATTTTAATTGATTCTCGGTTTGGCTATATCGGGGGGATTATTTGGGCTTTAATTTGGTAGGTATTTGGGATTTCAAAACATGAGCTAAAATAGTAAAGCATAAAATGTTAAGATGGGTCTTAAAATGTACTCTTAAGAATGAGAAGTAAAAAATAAACATAAAAGTAAAGCTGTTTAATAACAACTACTTATTAAACAAGATGAAAGGACATGGTAGGAAAAGAGGCTGGGACACCCACAATGGGACACTCAGCTTAGCCCTTGTTATCTGTGTTGTCATTGAATCTCATTATGCCCCAATTCACATAGTGCTACAATCCTGCAGCTCAAATCAAGTTATTTTTACTTTCAAGCAGAAGGAGAGCTCTGATGTCTAATTTATTTCAGGTTTCCAAAGACAGTGTTTTTCCTAAATACAAATCCAATATTTAAAAAATATTATACTAACAGCCTTCGTGTTTTAGTAATATGGAGCTCATGTTTCCAATTAGCTGGAAAGCAGGTAGGCAGTAAAGCATATTTGTGTAAAAAGAACAAATAGTAAACTTAACTTCACACCTCATAAAAAGCTTTGTAGTCGTCCCAGTGGTGGCTCTCAGCATCCTGTAAAATGCTTGTAGCACAAACTCTGACGCAGTAATCTGTAAGCTGAAACTGTAGAGTGTTGATGAATTCCTGATACTGCTGGACAGGCACCAGGAATATGGGTCTGTTCAGAGGGAATGATCAAAGAGACAGAGATTTAAGGCCTGTGCAGTAGGAGGTAACAACCTCCAGCACTACAAATGGTTTTCATTATTAGATATCAATCATTCATTTCCTCCCAAAGCTGAAGGCTGTATCCACATTCACTTTCCAAAAAGAAAAGTGGGTGGGGGGAGCGCTCGCCTTTGTTTTGCAAGTCCTTTGAAAACGTACATCTGCTGTTCTACAAACATGCACTTCAACTCAAGACAAACTGTATTGTCAATACATCATTCAAAACTAAAAGTCTTCTTTGTAAGCCTATTATTAGAGATCAGTGCATTATTTAGGAATTAGGTTATTATTATTGCCGAAGAGCAACACACACTTGTCAGAATCAACTTTTCTAAAGCTATCACACATCCCATAAACACACTTTTTATTTTTTAAAAATTGTAATTTTGGAGATGTCAATTATCTCATAAACTGTTTTTAAATAGTCTACAGAAATGAAGTGATTTCTGGCATGTTTTGTTTATAAATTCAAGTATGAATCACAACATCTGACTACTTATGAGAATTTAAAAAATAACATAACGGTATCTTACATTGAGCCAAATTTATTTCGCTTTTATCTTCAGCTATTTATATCACACTTCCTTATTTCATAGCTGAGAGACTATGCAGGCTGCATAAAGAATACAACAGAGGCTCTTGGGCTGCGCTGGACTTGCAAGTTCACATGTTCCTTTCAAGGCCCCATGATAGGTTCTACAAAATTCAAGTGTAACCAGAAGAACACTTGATAGTACCCATGGCGACTTTTATCTCCATACAGAAAACATATTGTATTTTTAGACTACTAGTGCATGAGAATTAAGATTGACAGATGCTTCTTCTTCAAATATTATGGATAGTTTATTACTAAATAAATGTCCTGCAATATGTTTACACTAGGCACCAAGAGGGATTAAAATGCATTTATTCACTCTGGCAGTTCTGAACAGCCTGTTGGATTAGAAACAGAAGCAAGATCTGAATATTTCACAAATGTTTATATGTGGGACAGAAGCAAGCTCAATTTCCCCTTTCTATGTGGTCAGTTTAATGTGACCTATGGAAGGGATGGGATGAATTCTTGTCATAACAACATGCAGAGCATGGCTGCCCTCTTCTGTGCATGTCTTTAGTTGGGGTTGCTTTTGCTATTATCTACACATCAACTTTAATGTAACCCATGTTTGACCTTTTAAGCATTTCCTAATCAAGAAAGATAAAAATAATCCACCATATTATTATTTTCTCAATGATTTATGTCAACATTTTAATTTTCTAACATCTGAAGAGTGCATGTTTCCTTAAGCATGAACATAAACTTAATTTAAAAGATACTCACTTCTTAGTTGTCTCTCTCATCAGATTATCATACTGCATGAAACGCTGGGATAAATAGGCTGCCGTGGAGAGGAGGATGTGCAGGTTCTTCAGGGGTGCTCTGGAAGGCACCTCCCTGCCTCTTTCCTGCAGTCTTTCCAGGACAGCTGTTGCCACTTTACAGCAGCCCTCCACGAAGTTCCCTCTAATTTCCTGGAGAGAATCATCTCTGCATGCCAGAGCCAGAGGAAGCATTGTGTCCAGCTTTTCCATGATGTCAGAACAAAACTAGGGAGAAATAAATGTGGCGCTGAGTTATTTGTATTCTGACAGCACTGTGTAATTTATGTACAGAGGAGCCAAATTACTAAATAATGAATTTGGCATCAAACATAAATATAATGACACAGCTTTATAACAATCAATTTCTCAGTTGTAGAAAGTTAAATGTTTCATGTCAAATAAGGAAATACCAAAATGGTATCTCTCTATATATAACCTTCAAACCTTATGCTCACCAGACAGACATGAAAAGTCATGAGCCAGCTTTACATGACAGTCCCTTTATGTGTAGTCAACATGACTCAAAACAATATGTATCCTTGGATATTAATTTCACATTACTTTTGAACTTGCCCTAATTTGCAACTACTAAATTTCTATATACAAACATACTTCACTAAATCATACAAAGAATATTAGTTTGGCTTAAATAATCCACAAACAATAGAAACAATATCATGGGTAAATAGCCAGGATGTTTCAGAAGAGTTGTGTCTCTTTTCATTAGTTACTATCTACTGCTTTCTTTAACGGTAGAGGGGCTGAAGGCACAGCCTGCTTCTACATCTGATTAGGCAAGAGAGTTCCCCAGGAAGGGTCTGGAGGCTCAGGTGGCAAAAGGAGAATGAAGTAGGGACTCTTAAGAACACCCATCACTGGCTGTTATATCTACAGTGGGGTGGGTGCAGAGTATCATCACATAGCGGGATGGATGTGGAGTATCTCTTAATGTCATTCTAGCTTTGTCAACACTGCCCAACTTATTGAGACCTTCTTTCGGGTTGCTTCAGAATAAAGAGGCAAATGTTAGCGAAAACAAATATGTCCATTTTGGTAGCTCTGGAGTATAGATACTAGAGAAGAAAACTAATATGGCTGGATACCAGGTCCTTTCCAAGGAACACCACCAGTTGATCTGTAGGCTACTTTTACAATCCTTACATTGGCAAAAAGAAAGAATAAATAGAAGTAATGCCACACCTGCCAGCAGCAGTTTGAAGCAATCTCCTCTGATACTTGCCTTGGCAACTTTCTTTGGTTGTTCTTCCTCAGGAAATATGTGACCTTCTCGCCAAACTTTTGGGACATTTACAAGGTTCATAATGTAGCTCACAGCTGAGGTTCTTTCCATTTGCTCCTGTTGGAGAACTTTTGTGGAAAAACCTTCAATGGCTGTTGATATGCAGTGTCCCATGGCAAGAGAGCTCTCTTTAAATACATTTCTCCAGTCAAACTCTAGTAACGCAGCCTGAAAGATATATGTATATAAGATCATATTAATTTTTACTCAGAACAGCTTGATATAAAATTATTACTTTCATTCAACATGTTTACAAGACCCTTTTGATCTAGTCTAAAAGCCATTCTTAAAACTGAAGATATCACCCTGTGTGTGAAGCAATACACACAAATATGCACACTCTTTCCACACAGCAACATGCTGACATCACTTTAATTCCTCAGTGCATTTAATCAAAAACCGTTTTCAAAATTTAATAATTTAAGAATTGTTCAATAAAACCATCTTTAACAAGAGCTGAAAGCTACAGTTACAACCTATCACATAAAACCTTTAAATCCAATATATTTAATAAAGTCTAAATTAGATTTTTATAGTCTTTTTAAAGTTTACTGTTAACTAGAATTGCAACATAAGTCAGCATTTAATATTCAATCTTTGATTTCTCTTTTAATCTCAGGATTTCAGACAAGCTAAAAAGAGAAACAGCAATAAAATGAATTTCTCAGAGAAAACACACATTGCACCTTTTTGGTTTTAACTTGCTTAGAATTTCATTTAGTCTCTCCACCACAAAGCGGTAGGCTCTTTGTTTTGTTATAAAAAATGAGGAAGTAAAGTGGTCTGCATTGCTTTGTACGTGGGAGGAGATCACCGGTGTCACAGTCATTCTTTGTCTGTAGTGGCTTCACAGTAGATTTTCATTTTATATTCTATGCTCATAAGCAGCTCCTCTGGATAGCTTATTGTCTTTTGTTTTATTTTACATTTTAAACTTTTTATCCTATATATTGTGATCATATTCTTTACTTCCTCTATCCTCCCAGATCGCCCACTTCTCTACCCATCCAACTCCTTGTGGTTTCTCTTTTAAAACAAAACGAAAATTGAATGTTATAATCTTGATGCCCCAATTTGTTTCCATTACTGTGATAAAACACCATGACCAAATACAGCTTAGGGAGGAAACGGTTTATTTGGCTCACACACAATAATCACAGTTGGTCACTGAGGGAAGAATGCCCAAGAACCTAAAGACAACTACGAGAATGAAGGAGTGTTGCTCACTGACTTGCTCTCTGTGGCTGACTCAGCTTATTTTCTTATATAACCTATGACAAGGGGTGGCACTGGCCACAATGGCATGCCTTCTCCTACATCACTCATCAAGAGAGAAAATGCTTCTCAGATTCATCTACAGGTTAATCTGATGTAAGCAAACCTTCAGTTAACGTCTCTCTTCCTAGAATACCTTAGCTTGTGTCAAATTAACAAAAACTAATTGGCACACTTGGTTCAATTTTTTTTAACTTTAGTCTTGCTCTAATATGGAAATATATCTGTGAGTGTAGACGTCCCCAAGTTCCCTAATGTTCTCAAAAGCACTAACACAATGAGTAGTAACACACTAAAGCTATGCTCAGAAATCAAGCTGTTTCAGCACATCTTGTCTGTAGTAACACGATACCTGCTCCAAATACTGAAGACTACGGGATGAGGGCTAGAGAAAAGACTGTGCAGCTGAGTGTCTGCTGCTCTCGCAGAGGACTAGAGTTTACTCACAACACCCATATCAGGTGGCTCACAAGCTCCTTCAACTCCAATTCCAGTTATCCAGTGCCTTCCTTTCTGGCCTTCTCCAGTACCTGCAAACATGTGCACGTAGCATTCCCCTACTCACGTAAACACACAGTAAGTCTAATAAAAAAATTTAAAAAATTAGATTCTAGACCCTAAATCCCTGATCTATTTTTTTTGCTTTTCTTGATATTAGAGTTTTAAGCTAGAAAACTGAGTTGAACTGGATGGTTTCCATGTCCCTTTCGGTCTAAGACTGTGGCAATCAGGACTTTGAGATGGCTCAGTGGGGTAAGACAGGGGCAAATGAACTTGCTATGCAAACCTGATGACTTTTTTTTTTGAGGACTGATCCCACGGTAGAAGGAAAGAGTAGATTATTGAACACTGTGCTTTGATTTTCAGTGCTGTAACCTGGCACATAGGTATTTTCACTTGCACACACACACACACTAATGAATCAGGATAATCCTATGAATTATTAAGATTAGAACAATTAGGCTAATATGTTATACATTTATCTAACATCATATTTACACATTTTATACAACTATAGAAAATAATAAAGATGGTTTCTATACAGTTCATGAGTTTACAAATCTATTGTCAAAATAATAGCTCCTGTTTTTGATACTTAAAATGTAACTGAACTTTTCCATCTAAAGTTTATTTGATCCTATAGCAACATAGAGCTTAAACCCATCTCTCAATTATATTTGAGTGCAATTAACCAATAACTTAATCTCCTTACTGATAAGTGAAAATCAGAGGATAAAGCTTAGGTATCTGCTCTTTCCTTCCACCTGGAATGCAGGTATCAAACATAGGTCACTAGAGGTGGAAAAATTACAGCCTGTGGTATAATAGCAACTTCTATGGGGCACATTAATGATAAATACGCTCAAGGAAACTACCTCTATAAAAACGAAAAACTATAAAGCCCTGATTTTTTTTTGCTTATTTCTCTATTGCAGCACAAATATTCATTAAAGTCTTCCATTTATGCAAAGGACATATTTGGTGAATGTTACTGACTGCTATGGCTGCAGTCACTTCCCTATCCCTGTCTAAGCTTTGCTCTCTGTCTGCACAGGGATGATCTTTTCCTGTTATAACTGATATGTGACTGTAATATGCTGGCCATATGAATGCTGCTCCAAGAAGAAGAAACAAAGATAAAAATCTACCCTTACAAAGAAAACTGCAAACCTCTATGTCCTAAAACTGTCTTCTAAAAGTCTATGTTTTCATGAAAGATTGCTTGTTTCTTTTCTTCCCATCTGATATTTGGTATCACACACATTCCAGTTAAAATAAAGAACATTTGTTAGTTAATCCAAGAAAACAAGAGAAAACTGAGTGGCTTTCTTTTCAGTGCACAACAGTCAGGAATTGCTGAATCCTATTTTCTATTACGTAATGCTAGATTCATGCTGAGTATGATTTTCTTCTTGTTGAAGCACTATGTATCCTTCTGAGTGTTCCTAACAATACCCTTTGCTTTCTAGGCTAACAACTGTTATAAACTATACAGACATTGGTCTTTTAAAATATTTATACAGTGTATTACTGAGCATTAATTGAGAAAGCAGAAGCCATGTATGAAATTTCAGGAGGGAAGTTTAATACAGGGAACTGATTACTAGGGTGACTTGAATGATTGGCAGCGTCCCTCGGCAGGGCAGCAGCGGTTTTCAAAGGATCATACTTGCTCCCTCCCTCCTAGGAGTTATTTTCTGGTGAAACTAATGACATGTCAGAAGGTAGGACATAGTAAGCTATATAGGAAATAGTAGCTCACTAAAGAAATACCCTTGGATTGTAATGGTTTGAGATGCTTTTTGTCCCTCTGTCTGCTTCCTGTTTGCCACAATGATGTGACCAGCCATGTCAGGCTCCGAGCTGTTTCTACTGTCATACTTCTATACCAGTTATGGGATGAAATCTGAAATCATAAAACAAATACATTCTTCTTCTGTTGGGTGTTTTGTCACAGTGATGCAAAAGTAACTTACAGTAACCTAGGTGACAGAAGACTGGTGTAGCCAAGTACAAACTATGAAGCACAACACAGTAGCAAATCACAATCACACCAAGACTAAAAAAGCAAACAAGTCACTGTGCTTTGAGAAAGAGGCTAAGTCAAGGCACAGCTGCCATGAGCAACTGTAGTCACATACAGAATGTGGTGTAGCCAGGAGCCACAGCAAGGCCACAGGCTCACAGAGGTAGAGGACAGGTAATCCTAGTTTTTCTCTGCAACTTCTGCCCTCTAATATTTCATCAATATCTTTAATTATACAGACATTCCCACAATCTAGAAGGCACGGAGCCTGGCAACATGATTCTCTACAATACAGAACAGAGCAGAGGCATGGCAATGCACCCTGAACAGGTAAACAAAGACATTTGTTCAGACCTTCAAGCCTTTCCTCGGAAAAATCAGCATTTATCACTCTGTAATAGTTACCTACAGTTCACATTCTCAAAATACAGACCCTGAGTCAAGACGGGAACAAAAGATTTCTGTTTTTATATCATTCTCTTGAACCTGACTGTGCAAGAGAACAATGAGACAACTTGATTTTTGTTAAAAACATTTTCAAATTGTTAGCTCGTGTTACTTGTACCAATTTATTGGTCTTCTTATGACATCTTTACATACTTATCCAAAGTACTTT
The DNA here is from genome assembly GCF_014885135.2 of Alexandromys fortis. NCBI lineage: Eukaryota > Metazoa > Chordata > Mammalia > Rodentia > Cricetidae > Alexandromys > Alexandromys fortis. The sequence goes on from NW_026068085.1 coordinate 1,405,811, forward strand.
GATCATATTCATTTTTATTATCTTTTCATATTTTCTTTCACCCCTCATCTCTAGTTGATTTTCCTTTACTCAAGTACGACACCATTCTGCTTACAAGTCTTGACTTATCTAATCTAGAATCCACATTTTGAGAGAAAACATCTGTTTTTCTGAGTCTTGCTTATTCACTTAATGTGATAATCTCTAGTTCCATACATACTGAATAAATAAACAAAGAACTGGTCAAACCATCATGTTCCTTCAGCCTATTTTCTTTGTTTCCTTACATTTTCAACAGCCTTGTATCTATAATGCATCATGAAACTTTGTTCTTTATGAATGAATAAATCTATTGTGTAAATAAATCTATATTTTTTTCATTCATCCATGATACTGACAAGTGCCTAGGGTGAGTCTATCACTTGACTATTGCAAATGGAGACATAGGAAAATAAATAAGTAGCTATATTGTGTGGTGATCTAAGGAGTGGTCCAGGAAAGTCATCCTTTTGCTTTTTGGAGGGAACACCACACTGATCTATCTCCCTTGCGGCTGCCCGAGTTTCCATTCCCATGATCAGTACACACAGATTACTTCCCACTCTCATCAGCATCTGCTCTTCTCTTACTTGATGATAACTCTTCTGAATTTTTGCCTAAAACTTCTGAGGGAAATTTCAATCAAGATTATTTGGAAACAAAGGGAAAACTCAAATATTTTGATACACAACAGACTTACAGAAATGCAACCATGTTATATGTGAATAAAGTCTCACCTCTTTAACTGGTAATAATGGCTCTGGAGGAACATTGACTTCATTTGCTATATGTTTCTCTTCCATGGCTTCCTTATCAGATTTTTTCACTATTCCTAAGCAAAGAGAAGGAAATAAATACAAAAGCATTCATTTAAAAGGAACAAACTTGGGTTGGAGCACTTACTGCTCTTCTAGAAGATCCAGGACTGTTCCCGGTACTTCAGGAAGTTCAGAACTAAGTGTAACTCCAGTTCCACGGACTCTGATGCCCTCTTCTGTCCTTTGCAGGGACTGCATGCACATGATGGACATTCATATACTCTGGCATGCACACATACATATAAGTGAATTAATCTTTTTTCAAAAAAACCTAACTAGTCTAGATGTGATTAATGTACTAATTACATAGAAAATCACATACACAGTAATTACACATAACCATATAGATATATATGTGTGTGTGTCTGTGTGTGTGTGTGTGTATTAATAGGGAATACAGTCAGTAAGATACAAGCTGGTGGCAGTATTGCAATTATGCAGGCATATACAAGGTAACCCTTTTAAATATACAACTTGATGAAATCTAAACAGCTTATAATTATATTCCTATCTGGCATACATACATGTATAACCTGCAAAATAAAGATCCTTCCTCTACATTCATGTTGGCAATACAGGATGACATATGAGTAAAAATTAATATTAACTTCCTTGTTAATTTCAAAAGTTCAATTTTGTCTGGTGTGGTGGTATAGGCTGAAAACACTTTGTGAGTGTGAAATCAGCCTGGGCTTCCTAGAAGTCAGAGTTTAAGTACCACACTTAAAGCTGATGGGGTTACATAAAATACTAGCACTTTCTTGAAAGATGGGCCGGAGAAACAGCTCCATTTATAAAGTGGATTGGGTACTTCACATTGATCCCCAGCACCCATATACAACCAGAAACCTGGAGCCCATGACTATAATCTCAGCACTGGGAGGCAGGCACAGAGTATCCTACAGGATTTCTGGCCAATTAGTGTAGTTCAATTGTAATGTTCCATATTTAATGACTGTCTGAAAGAAATAATACGGTGACCCGGCAAGATGGCTGAGCAAGTAAAGACAACTGCCTGATGATCTGAGTTTGATTCCCATGACCTAAGTCATAGACAGAAAGAACTCCTAAAGCAGAAGGAGAGAGAGCACAAGCAAGGAACTCAGGACCGCGAGGGGTGCACCCAAACAATGAGACAATGGAGATGATCTATCGGGAACTCACCAAGGCCAGCAGGACTGGGTCTGAAAAAACCTGGGTTAAAACCGGTCTCGCTGAACATAGTGGACAATGAGGACTACTGAGACCTCAAGAACAATGGCAATGGGTTTTTGATCCTACTGTACCTATTGGTTTCGTGGGAGACTAGGCAGTTTCGTGGATGCTCACCTTACTAGACCTGGATGGAGGTGGGTGGTCCTTGGACTTCCCACAGGGCAGGGAACCCTGATTGCTCTTTGGGCTGACGAGGGGGGGGACTTGATTGGGGGAGGGGGAGGGAAAGGGGAGGCGGCAGTGGGGAAGAGACAGAAATCTTTAATAAATAAATAAATTAATTAATTAATTAAAAAAAAGAAAGAACTCCTAAAAGTTGTCTCTGATCTCCATATGTGTGTTGTGGCATGTAAACATCCATATACATATAGGCACACACAAATAAACACAAATGTAAAATTTAAATAAGTTGGAGAGAAATTAAGAAAGACACCCAGTGTTGGCTTGAAACCTCTACTCATACACAAAAACATGCACATGTACCTGCACACATGTACACACACACACCACCATCATCAGCATCATCAACATCATCATCAAGGACAGAATGCATAGAAACATAATGGTGAATCAGGAGAACAAGTATGCTTTCAGTAATTATTAACAATGGTTAATTTGAAAAGCAAAAATACTGGGACAGAAATAATCACTAACTCTTAAAATGGAATTATTTTTGCTATTGTTAAGTTTTATAATGAAGGAACTCTTTCCATGGTGCAAAATTTAGTAACTAAATACAAGAAAAAAAACTTTCCACTTTTCCATCAAGATTTCATTAACCAGAGTTTGATTAAATGAATCATGTATTGTCTACCTTTTCTGTTGCTTGAAGTTAGTATAGGATGATAAATTACACAGTATAATCCCATTTTTATTTTCTTTTACTAGACTTCAAGAAATTTTAAGAAATAGTTTCTCTATTGTTGGCGATTTTCTCAGTAGATATTTTAACCAATAAATTCATTTAGTAGATGGGTGCTGCTTTCCTCCTGAGTGATACTTTGAATTTAATTGTGAATACATTCTAAGGAATAGAGTTCTCAGAAAGAAGTATGTTTTATTCTAATGATAAAGTTACTTACAACATCTGTTCACTCTGAGTATACTAAAGGAATGCCTACTTAGATAATAACACCTCTGCTCCTGTTTGGGTAAGTGTCCCCCAAATGACCTGCAGTTTAAAGTCTTCTTCGTCCCTAGCTTCTGAAGCTATTAAGAAGTGGTCAGTCCTTGAGATTTCAGTCCGGTGCTCCTATGTGGGTCTCTGTCTCTGTCTCCTTTCATCGCCTGATGAAGGTTAATATTCAGGAGGATGCCTATATGTTTTTCTTTGGGTTCTCCTTCTTATTTAGCTTCTCTAAGAACCCGAATTATAGGCTCAATGTCCTTTATTTATGGCTAGAAACCAAATATGAGTGAGTACATCCCATGTTCCTCTTTTTGGGTCTGGCTTACCTCACTCAGGATAGTGTTTTCTATTTCCATCCATTTGCCTGCAAACTTCAAGAAGTCCTTGTTTTTTACTGCTGAGTAGTACTCTAATATGTATATATTCCATACTTTCTTCATCCATTCTTCAATTGAAGGGCATCAAATCTCAAGGTCCAAATCAGGAGCAGAAGGAGAGCGAGCACGAGCAAGGAACTCAGAACCGCGAGGGGTGCACCCACACACTGAGACAATGGGGATGTTCTATCGGGAACTCACCAAGGCCAGCTGGCCTGGGTCTGAAAAAGCCTGGGTTAAAACAGGTCTCACTGAACATAGTGGACAATGAGGACTACTGAGACCTCAAGAACATGGGCAATGGGTTTTTGATCCTACTGCACATATTGGCTTTGTGGGAGCCTAGGAAGTATGGATGCTCACCTTACTAGACCTGGATGGAGGTGGGTGGTCCTTGGACTTCCCACAGGGCAGGGAACCCTGATTGCTCTTTGGGCTGACGAGGGGGGGGACTTGATTGGGGAAGGGGGAGGGAAAGGGGAGGCAGAGGTGGGGAAGAGACAGAAATCTTTAATAAATTAAAAAAAAAAGAAGTGGTCAGTCAGTTAACAGATGGGTTGTAGCGCCCTTGAAGGGCGTATTGGATCTCTGCAAGAGCAGCAAATACTGAACCGTCTCTCCAGCCTCTAGCCCGCCTATGTTTATAATCTTATGGTGATGTTGTATGTCTGTGCAATGATAAACTGATACTGAAACATTACTTCATATACTTACACTTTCCCATAGGATTTACTCTTTGTGTTAAATAATTCTATGGACACTGTCATGTACATAGTTAATTTCTCTACCACTAATGTGTCCATATGGAATAGCTTCACTATTCTAAACTCTCCCTGCCAATATATAACCCATGTACCTATTCCTTTCCCCTTTTCCTGGCATTGTAAATATTTCAATGTTTCTATAGTTTTGTTTTTCTGTAACAATATATAGTTGGAATCTTACAGTATATAATTTTTTTAATTTATCAATAAACAACCTTGGTTCCTCCATATCATTTCATGGCTTGATAATCTTATTTTTATCGATGAATAATATTCCATTGTATTGATAGACCACAAATTGTTTATAAATTCACCTACTGAAAAACATCTTACTTGTTTCCAAATTCTGGTAATTACGAATAAAGCTACTGTAAACATTCATATATAGGTTTCTGTAAGGATCTAAGTTTTCAACTCAATTGGATAAACAGCTGGAAGTGCAATGACTAGACCATATGGTAAGACTATGTTGAGTTTTGGAAGATTGTGCCAAACTGACGGGCAAAGATGCTCTACCATTTTACATTCCTAACAGCAATGAACAGAGTTACTTTTCTGCTACACGCTTGTCAGAAAGTGGTATTTTTAGCATTTTTTAAAGATTTTTGCCATCTAATAGGTGTACAGTAATATCTCATTTTAATTTGCATTCCCATGGTGACATACTATTATTTGCATATTTTCCTATGCTTAGTCACCATCTGTCATGTTTAGTGAGCTGTCTACTCAGATATATTATGTATTCTAAAATCAGGTTGCCTGTTGAATTTTAAAGGTTCTTTGTATATTTGGATATGAATCCATTATCATACATGTATTTTGCAGTTCTTATTTTTACTTTGTGTCTTTTCATCTTCTTTGTGAACTTGACTACTTATTTAACCATTCCACTTAATAAACTTATCTTTCAGATACAGTAGTGCAATTGTAAGATATAGGCCAAGACAACTGTCCATAGCTCATGAAAACTTGACATAATATCATGAAGTATGACATCATACAAATGAAGCAAAAAATGCTAAATGTTCATCAATGAATACACAACAATGGAAAACTCTTCATCATCTACAGGAAATATATATATGATAAGTATAGAGGCTTAATCAAGTTGTATATTTATAGGAGCTTTTTATCTTGTATATGCCTGCATCATTTTAATACAATCAAAATCTTATTGCATATATTCCCTATATATTCATATATTTCTATGTTTATGTAAATGCACCTACTGTGTGCGTAGCTTTTCTACACAGTTATTTTAACCTGCCTGAAACTACATATGCTAATCACATCTAGAATGGTTGACACTTGTTTTGTAAGATTTATTTATTCTTTTGATGTGTATATGTATGTTTTAGATTGTATGTATGTGCACCATACACATGCACAACCTGCTGAAGCCAGAAGAGGGCATTGGATTCCCTGGAACTGGAGTTACAAGCAGCTGTGAGCTGCTCAAAGAAGGTGCTGGGAACTGAATCTAGGTCTTCTGGAAAAGTAGTAAGTGTTCTTAATGTCATCTCTTAGTCTTAGTCATCTTTTTTTGTCCGAATTGGTTATTTTAGGATTATTATTAATTTGTTTCCTTCTCTTTTCTCAGGAAATGTTACTGCATTTTCCTAATTATTCACTTTTAATAGGATGACAATCATTTATTATTTTAATATAGGAACATGTGTAGATGTACTTGTTTCCAGAAAGTAGACAAGTAGAAAAAAGTTGCAGTTTCATCTTGACTGTATATCCCTTAGGTTTGTTCCAAAGTTTAATGGTATTCATATGTTCAAAACCAATTTATCTGAATACTCTACAGGAGCTCATGAAAGTAGCTAATTTTAAGAGATACTTACCCTTGAAGCATAATCTTTGTAGATCTCTTTCTGGAAGTAACTGTGTGACATTGCAGAGCTAGAGTTTAAGTCTTAGGGAAGAAGTTGACTACCTTCTAGTTAACATTTTACTCCTGAATATGTTATAGTTATTCAATAAACAAAATGCCCAGATGGTAGAAACCATCTGCTTATCTCCAGGACGAGTTAGACAAAGACAATATTCCTAAGCCATTTCTTGCTGGTTCATAACTCTAGAATGAGTGACTTTTAATTAATTATATTAAACTTTAAAATATAATACCCCCAAAATTAAAAGACTTTTAAGAAACTTATCTTTAAGTGTAAAAGTAAATGGAGTCATTTTTAGATAGGATTAATGACAATCAATACACGTTAATAAAATATTTCATGAATACAACATTGCAACATTTTTATATTTGTTTGCCATTCAATTGGACAACTTCAAAACTTAACAAAATAAAATTCTACGAGTCCATTGAACAACTGGGGAATTACTGTATATATTTAAAATAGATTGAAAATTCTGTACACACTTTATTATCTACTTTTGGCTCGACTTTGAAACATAATTATTCGCATGAAACCAACAGTGGGTTCTCTAAGTGTATGCCTAGATTAAGAACCTCAGAAGAGCACACAGGGTCACAAGAGTGCCAGCTGCTCAACAGCTTCCCCTACAGAGTTCTCTGTGGTTCATTTAACACTTCTGGCTATTTTGCACACTGCCACTTTGCTCTCTTTCCCAGGAACTGGCGGTTGGCAGTACTTCCCTGTGACATCCACTTTCACACCCAAATTGGTCTTCATAGGTTCCCATTGTGTGCACTTCAAAGCAACTTGCCTTGTTGGCAGCTCTGAGTGGGAAGTACAAGTCTTTCTTTTCTTCACTGCTCTTTTCTGGCTCACAAGCAACCTCCCACCAAAAGCTGAATCTGTAGAAGAGACTACATCCAAGAGATAATACCATAACAAAGTATGAAGAGAAGCCCAGGTGGCCACCTTGCAAATTTCCAATGTGGAAGCCTTCGACCTCTCTGCCCAAGAAACAGCTAAAGTCCTAGAGTAATGAGCTTTAGAAGCCCTAGGAGCCTCTTTACCTTAACTACATACGCCTCCCTAATACAATCCCCTAACCATCTAGCTAAGGAACTCTTAGAAGCCATTTGACCCCTCTTAAGACCCCCTAAGAGTACAAACAATCTTTCAGAAGATCTGAAATCTTTGATTCTTCTGAGACAAACCCTAAGTGTTCTTCTTACATCCAATTGAAGCGGCCATTGCGCTTTGTCGTTGCTGGTGCTAAAGAGAAACGAGAGCCAAGAAGCCTCCTGGTTTAGATAAATCTCAGATGCCACCTTTGGAAAAATTGAGGAACTGCCTGAGAACTACTTTATTCTGAAGGAGCATCATAAATGACCACCCCCCCAAATCAAACCTAAAGCAAGCACATAAAAATACCATCACACAAAAGAGACACAGGACGGCATCAGTACAGTCAATTACATTCTCAACAACGAAATCTGAAAACCATAAAATCTGACCAAACAAAACAAATAGTAGAACTACTAAATTTTCTTTCTCATAAAAGATTTATCCTATCTCTATCAATTATCTTGTTCACATTCTGATTCCCAAGTGTAAACATTAAAGTAGAAAGTTAAATGTGTGATTAATTATCTTTTTACATCCTGTATGCGATGTTAAGCATTTGGATATTTTTAAAACATCCCGAAAATGTGGGGGAAAAATAAACCTTCATTTTTTTATATTGTTTGGATTATATAGTCATATGAGGCCACTTTTATCAGGCTAACAAAATATGCTCCAATGAAAACCAGGACCCAGGAAGCCACCTGGATTGCTCTCTTTCCCTCCATTCTCTTCCAGAAAGAGTTGCTAGCGAAACCATACAAATAAGTACCTTTTGCTTTCTATAGTAATTCATCTTAGGTATCTTTTCCCTCCTAATTCAAAAGCCAAAGTTTTTGAAAAGAACTGATTAACACTGACACACTGAAAGAAACATAAGTTCTCCCCCCCCAACAATTTCCTTTCAGATGAAGTGAACCTAGAGTGAGTTAGAGAAATTTTAACACATTAACCTCATTTATTCATTGAACAAATCTGTATTAAATATATCCTGACAGCACATATTATTTTAAATGTTAGGGAATTATTAAAAATATTGTTAGAGCACAAAAATATTTTGAAAAATTAAAGAATACAAATAGCCAAAAAGAGATGTTTTACTATTAAGACATTACTCAAAAATTACTTTTAAATATTGAATTTGATAACCCACAAATATGGGTTATGAGCAACTGTAAATTATGATGTGATTACAGAAATTTTTTGACTTCACATAATAATTGCAATGCCTGCTCTTGAGTGTGCAGAGTCTGCAAGCTCAATCCTAATCTAATACAGTGGAATACGCCTTTCTTTTTCCCCTAAAATCAACAGCTAAAATCTTTTCTTCAGATTTTTCCTATTTCAGTTTTATGTCCTTACAAGATTCCTCTAACAATATTAGTCATGTTGCACTTAAGAAGAAAGCTCTCTCATAACTGATACATACTGTCAAAGGCTGTACTAGGATGAAAACAAGATGATGGACAGAGACCTTGATGACATGGAATTCAGGTTTTTTTTTTTTTCATCTAAAGAGAACTGAACACAGAAAAGGGAGAACACATTATCTTGGCTGGTCATGATGGATGAGCACAAGCAGCTAATATCAATTCTGTGAGGCCTTACCATAGCACCAAAAATTTGGAAGTCTTAGGGATTAACATTCTCCGAGCTCAGATCAACTCCATTTAGACAAGCAATTAAAGCTCTCATTATCTCCTAATTTAGTCAACAGTTCCTGTTTGGTTTTTGCTTAAAGCATTTTCTGTCTTACATTCTTGCTAGCATCAGAAATCTGTACTCCACCCTTATTTTGTCTAACGAGCGGAAATTCGGTACAGTGATGGCTACAGGTTGGCTATAACTGGAGTATGCCCCACAAGAGCTCAGATGTTAGAAGCTTAGTCTTCCAGATGGTAGTAAAAGAATGGAGGGCACTGAAGAGGGAGAATGCAATGGGTGGGGACTGGCAGCCCCACCCTTGGGAGGGTGCTCACCTGAGTCAGCATACATTTTGGACTTTCTCCAAAACTATGAGGTAAATAAGCCCCATTCCTTTCTAAATTATCCAGGCTTAGAAACTTTTGTTACAGTAATAGAAAATGAACAAATACAATGATCTGTATTACTTACTTTAGAACAGTGCTACCTAAAGTTAACCTGAAAGACAGAAAATTGCTTAACTGTGCTAAACATAAAAGAAACTTCAACCCCAGCCACTATCTTTTCTAATACACAAGTCAAAGTAAATAAACAAGTACAGAACTATGTATTCAAAGAGAAGCTAAAGATTTATTGTTCTTAGATATGGGGTTTGCATGTTAAAAAAATTAGTTAATTCCTGCTTCCCTCAATTTGTTTTGAAGATGTAGCCACTTTCTCAGCACGCCACACATGGTGGTATGTGAAAGAGAACTGTGGCCGTCATGGTGAAGAAAAGGTATACATGAGACAACAAAGAGTGTGTGTCTTGGCCATATCCTTTGACTGCTACCCATATTGTCAGAAATTAAATAACTCACAGTGTAATAAATCACATCTGGTAATCATAACTTTTAAATATCTTATGCATGACCTAGTATGCTAGGTTATTTAATTTTCACAACTCCACTCTTGATATTGGAATCTGAAGTATTAGGGCCTACAAAGAGAGAACTTGGTGTATTCCTACAAGACTACTGGGAAGGTGAGAGAGCTCTGGCCTAAGGAGACTCGGAAAGCTGCTGGAGGAGGTCACCTGGCTTCTTGTGGCAAGAGCACAGGTGCTCCGCCACCCAGTCTGTTCAGTCTTTCAACAGCAAGCCTGTGGTTCTTCCCAGGGAAAAAGATACAATATTAGCCAAGAGCAATTATCCAAAACAAACTTAGGAAGTTTTTGCCCATCAGAATTAAAGACTCTCAAAGTGCAAACAATAATAAAAAAAACCCACACTATGTGTCATGCTGAATATTAATGCAAACAACTTCATCATGTACTTCTTTCAAATAATGGTACAGATTAAAAGTGGCAGGGAGCATTCAGAGAAAAATTGTCTATACATGATTAACTAAAGAGCACAGTACCTGGAGCATTCCTGGGCATCTCAAGCAATAAAAACGACTCTTCAAACAGTTCCTGAATGCTTTTTTCCAGCTTCAAAGCGGATTCTGTCAGCTGTGACAGGAATCTGAGTTCATGTAAGGACGAAGAAGAGTGTCTTCGATCCTGTGGGCACGCAGAGCTGACTGTGAAGAAAAGATAGACACTGTTACACATTTTACTGATTTCTTTGGAAAGTTCTAGAACAATCGATTTGATCATATATGCCATAAAATTGACAAGAGCTTCATAATTTAGGCAAGCTGGTTCATCATGAAACACATATAAAAACCTTCTAGGGGAATCATTTCTTCCACGAAGTTATAGATAAATATCATCTGTGATGCAATTATGGCAAATAACTAGCTTGCAAGTTGTTATAAAATACATAACTTATACAACTGTATTTTTTAAGTCTATCATAATTTGACTCTGATTATGAGGAAACATCAGACAAACTCAAATTAAGGGACATTCTCCAAAATAAATTAGCAGTACCTTTCAAAACTATTTGTGCCAGAAAATCAAGCTTCATAAACATTACAGTGTAGAAGCGTACCAAAGACATAATAACTGAAGCCATTATTTGATTCACCGCTAAAAATATGTGAAATCCATTACTCTTTCACAAGCTTCTTATTTCTTGGTTTAAATATTGAACTGTAGTTATGAAAAAGATTCTTTTGATTTGAGATAATATGTTCTGCAGAGTATAAGAACAAAGGTCTACCACATAGTCTTAATTAAAAGAAGAGTTTTGAGGAGAGAATTAGAAAGAGAAGGGGGAGAGGTAGAAAGCTAAGTGAGTAACCACAAAATGTAGATGTGTAGTAAAATAATAACACTCATGCATTTAAGGAATGTGAATGTTAAGGAAATCAGTAATTTTCCCTGGTGTTCTGATATAGATTTTCCTCTGTATGCTGTGAATATGTTTTATTGCCATTGATTAATACAGAAGCTGCTTTGGCCTATGGATAGACAGAATAGAGCTAGGTGGGAAAACTAACCTGAATGCAGTGTGAAAGAAGGAAGAGTCAGGCAGATGTGAGGGAACAAGCCACGAGACTCATGGGAAAATATAAAATAATAGAAATGGGTTAATTTAGGACGTAAGAGCTAGCTAGGAATACACCTGAGCTGTTGACCAAAGAGTGTTGTAATTAATATAGTCTCTGTGTGGTTATTTGGGTTTGGGTAGCTGGGAAACAAAACCACAGTCTCCATTTACAATATTCAGATAGCTTTATAAATTTGAAATTTAAAATAGAAAAGAAAAACATCTAAAGAACAGGTATAACTTCTCAAACTGTCTGTATTTTATTTTTATATCATTAAAAAGAATCAAATCAGCTAAATAAGAAGGAGAACCCAAAGATATAGGCATCCTCCTGAATATTAACCTTCATCAGGCGATGAAAGGAGACAGAGACAGAGACCCACATTGGAGCACCGGACTGAAATCTCAAGGTCCAAATCAGGAGCAGAAGGAGAGCGAGCACAAGCAAGGCACTCAGCACCGCGAGGGGTGCACCCACACACTGAGACAATGGGGATGTTCTATTGGGAACTCACCAAGGCCAGCTGGCCTGGGTCTGAAAAAGCCTGGGTTAAAACTGGTCTCGCTGAACATAGCGGACAAAGAGGACAACTGAGACCTCAAGAACAATGGCAATGGGTTTTTGATCCTACTGCACGTATTGGCTTTGTGGGAGCCTAGGCAGTTTGGATGCTCACTTTAGGAGACCTGGATGGAGGTGGGTGGTCCTTGGACTTCCCACAGGGCAGAGAACCCTGATTGCTCTTTGGGCTGACGAGGGAGGGGCACTTGATTGGGGGAGGGGGAGGGAAAGGGGAGGCGGAGGTGGGGAAGAGACAGAAATCTTTAATAAAATAAAAAAAAAGAATCAAATCAATGTGGCAAATGGGTACAAACTATATAATAACTACATAATCCATGAAGCTATGATTAAAATTCCCTCTTATCTGAATAATTGGGGTATACATTTTATGCAGGAAAATACAACTTATACAAAGACTGATGTTTTTCCTCACAATTATACTACTAGTCAAATTACACTTCCATTTAATTACCACTAGAGTTAAACTAGAGTTTGTTTATTTATTAAACAAGGGGCTTATTTAATTATTTATTAAATCACAATGAAACTCTCTTACTTTCAGTGAAGTTTAGGCATGCAAAAAAAGGAACTACATTTGACCTACTCTGCCAACCATTGCTGTTAGAATTTATAATCATTGTTTATGTGATGAGCTTGGATATGATATAAAGAGAAAAAAATAGTTCTAACTAAAATATCAATATTACAAGAAAAAAATGAATTTTTCACTTAGAGTAAGACTTTTTCATCACGGAGCAGTGATTGCAAATGATAATAAGGGTTTGATGGCAATTTTTTCTCTAGTATTTTAATAATTTCTTTCTTAAAATGCACAATAAAATCCTGTACTTTACTTTTATTTTAACTCATATTTACTTTTATAATGAAATGGAAACTTTTAAAACTGAATATTTCTCAAACATTTTTGGCTAGGGAATGCCAGCTGATTAATCAACAGATCTATTCACTTTTGAGATATCCGAGGAAAGGGGTCATTGGGATCACCTCTGTGATGACTTGAGTGTGTCTACTGTGTGGCTTTTCCTCCACTGCAGAGCCTGGCCTGATTTCGATAGCACTCTTTTCTGCTTGTAAATTGTCACTCTTCGTTTTGTCATGCTATGTTTTTAGGACACTTTTGAAAATTAGTAAATGTATCCTAAATCCTCCTAAAATTCTCTTGTGGAAAAATACCCACAAAATCTATTTGAGGCCTAAACAAAAACATGTGAGGATCATGTATGGATCTGAACGAAAGTAACAGTCCAGGATCCTACTGAGCATGCACAGTGAGTGTGTGGAGGTGAACCACCAGGACTGCAAATAGCTATGCGAGAATAATCGTAATCCCAATAATGATTTTTAAAATAATAATTAAATAAGTGTCATTTGCTGGGGTAGGTGATACAAGTCTATGAATCCTTGAACTCTAGAGATGTTGTTCAAATTGTGAGTTCAAATTCAGGGTTAGTATGGACAACCTAACAAGGCCCTGTCTCAAAACAGCAAACAAGCAGAATCTGTTTGCTGGAAAATTACTCTGTAGCTATCACTGCAGGTAGGGTATGACCTCAAAGGGCAACTAAAACGTGACATTGTGTAAAAACACAAATAACTTTTAATAAAATTCTACTTTGTTCATGCTCAATTCTTTTAAATTAATTTTTAGATTAGTATACAAAGTAACAGATTTCATCATAGTGTCTCATTTGTTTCCCTCCTCCACTGTGGTGGCCATTTGTTTTGGAGCAGTAGGGAAAAGGGATGGATTAGAACAGAGTGCACGCGAGCGTGCTCACACACACACACACACACAACTATGAAAAGGTCGTGTTATGAACAAAAGAATGATCATAAGAAATCTATTTCTTCCCTTTTATGCTATTCTGAAAAAAACAGGGTACAGGTGGAGGAAATTTTAAAGGGGACATCTCATGCAATTGCCATGAGCAAAAGAAACTATGTTAGACAAATAAACGGTAGGAGCTTATTTCTTATGAGTGTGTATGCATGCATGTGTGCATCTGTATATGTGTATATTCATGTTTAAGAGTTTGCAGCTGTGGGTGTGTGTGCATTTTCATGTGTGTGCAGATGTGCATGAATGTGAAGTCCATAGTAAAATCAGCCACAAGAATATTGTTTGCCTTCTTTGAGACAGTCATTTTGGTCAGTGCACCAGTTAGGCCAGGCTAGCTGGCTGGCAAGTCCACAGGATTCTTCCTGTTTCTGCCTCCCCAGAGTGGGATTTTAAACCTGCTGCCACAATTGGCATCCATTCTGTCTGATGAAACTGTAGTTCGCATGCTTGTGAGCAACTGCACAGATAAAGCGTCTCTCTCTCCTCTCTCCTCTCTCCTCTCTCCTCTCTCCTCTCTCCTCTCTCTCTCTCTCTCTCTCTCTCTCTCTCTCTCTCTCTCTCTCTCTCTCTCTCTTTACAACTTATTCAGAGACATTCTCAGAAAGAAAAATTCCAAGGCCAGAAACCATCAAGTTTTTCATTTCTGCTTCAGGACCAGCACAATCACTTATACAGATTTGAAACGAAAAAGAAACTGTTTTTTTTTTTTTTTTTAAAGACGAGAGAGATGGGATATTACATGAAAAAGAGGGGTCAATCTGGGAAATCCACAGACAACTGACCCACAGTCAGTTAAGTCCTCTGCATGTGGGAGACACTTGTGTAGCCTGAACGGTTTGTGGAACCTCTGGCAGCGGGACCAGGATCTATCCCTGGTGTATAAGATGGCTTTTTGAGCCCATTCCAGATGGTGGGATGCCTTGCTTAGCCTTGATGCAGTGGGGAGCGTCTTGGTCCTGTCTCACCTGACTATGCCAGGCTTTGAATATACCAGGCTTTGTTGATTCCCCATGGGAGGCTATACCCTTTCTGAGGAATGGATGAGGGGTGATTTGGGGGGAGCTGTGGAAGAAGAGGGAGGAGAAAGAGGAGGAGGAACTGTGGTTGATATGTAAAATAAGCAAAAAAAATTTTTTAAAAATGTATAAAGTTGAAAAAAAAAGAGTTATATCTCAATAATCCTAGATATAGCTGGATTTGGGTTTGATTGAAAACAAATAAAGGCATTTTTCAAAACAATAAATATTTACATTTGTAAATAAAGAAAAACTATGGTACTCTATAGGAATTATGGTATTATATTTGACAAAGCTATCTAAAAAATCAACATCTAAAAATAAATAAATAAGTGCAAAAGAACATAAAAGAAATGAAATAGAAATCTGGAGGGTATAGTCCTACTGTTTACTCTAAAATATAATTTTGTATGGTTAAAATTTTCAATTATTCTTTGCTAATTGTTTTCTAATAAGAACTGATTATTTAAAACATAAGGTATTCCAAATTTCACTCAAAAATTAAATATGTGTTTGTGCATAAATAAAATATATATTTTATGTAAATGTATCTATAGATGTATTCGTAATAAAGAATGTAGATTATAAACCATATGTTTTAAAACACTTTTGCTTACTGTCTAGTAGACAACATATTAATCCCATTGTCTTCTAGTAAAATGTAGGACACTGGAAGCTCATCTAGAGAAATATTAGGGCTCCTCACATTGATCTGCAACAAGCAGCCTTTGAAAAAACTATCAAACTCCAGCTAAATCAGATGAAACCATAGAAATACAGGCAGCGGCTGAAAGCGCATATTATTTTCCAAAACCATTAGCAACAGAATTCTTGTTAATAATAGCATTAAGATACTGGAGGAGAATGAGAAGCCGCACGATCAGATAATCTGAGGCTGGTGGATCAGTATAATAGGATGAAAGGCACACATTTCAGTTTTCCCAAGAATGAACATTAGCCACCCTGTTATTGCCTGTAAATGGACCGACCCATTTTCAGTGAGAAGAAATTCTCAGTCCAGCAGACAAGTGATATAAAAGAGGTGACACACAAATGCTACTGAGAGGCTTATTATTCCAGATGGTTCATGACAATCCAAATGGAATGGATTTGTTCCAGTAAAGAAAACTTTAAAACAGTATTATAATAGTATGAAGGCAGCAGGGGCTGTACAGGGACAGACAATGAACAGTACTGTCCCCAGTACTCAAGTCACCTCCTGAGAGCAGGGGGAACTTGGAACCCAAGGACCACTGGGCCCCCTTCAAAGCTTGGGGAGATGCAGAAAGAAAACATCACTACCCAAAGTTTAAGAAGAACTTTCTCTGTCGTGTAAGTAGGTGGAAATATCATCAAGGACCTGTAGGCAGTGCAGTTTACTCATGCAAACAAGAAAGCCCTTAGTCCCTGCCTTCTCTTCCATTTTATTACAAGACCCATTGTTATGCCCAGTAAGGCTCCTTGAAGCACAAGAGGAAGCCCTGACAAGGCTAACAGATGGAGTCTGAGTTCAAAGCCAGGAGCAATCTCCTGCTAACTGTGTGACATCAGAAGAGTTATTTAGTCTCTTTGAGGCTCAGTAGCTCATGAGGTCTAACTGAGTAGTCACACTAGAACTGTACATGGAGGCAGGAAGTCTGTAGACTTTAGATATTACTGTCACCTCTTCTGAAAAGCCTGCATTCACACCAAAGCAGACAGGTTCCAGTATTCTACACACCTGTGAACCTCATGCGCACTTTCATTTAAACATTTGTCATGTCACACTGTATTTTTTTTCACTTGAGAGATATTTCTTACAACCCTAATCTACTTATAGACAGAACCCTTTTTGTCTTCACAAGTATATTCCTATTATCTTTCACTCTCTACACAAATGAATGATTTAAAAATGACACTAGTGACTGTCAAAGACAAAATGAATTATTTTGAACTCATCTGAGGATATTTGAAATGTCAAAAGGAATCGTTATTTTACAGAAACTTACAATTAAATATAGTACATAGAAGAGTGTGTGCACATGTTTATCTTTCTTCTTCTTGTTGCAGTTTGGTTGGATGGTTGATTGGTTGAGTCGGTTGAGTCTTTGAAAAAAGTTCTCATCATATAGCCCTGGCTATTCTGAAACTCACTATGTAGGCCAGCCTGCCCTCAAACTCACAGAGATCTGCCTGCCTTTGGCTCTCCAGTCCTGGGATGAAGTTATGCTGCTTGGGTTGACAATATTTCCCCAAGAGCCATAGATTATCTATCAAACCAGTACCAGACATAGAAACCTAACTCCTAACTGCTTTTTAACTATTTCTCCTTACAAACACAGGCCCATGTAGCTTTCATGCTTCATCCAAGAAGCTCCTCGCCACAGAAGATGTAGACTATTACAGAAACCACAACTGCTCGCAATGCTGCAAACTGAATGTGCAGTCCTTGGTCACCATGGAGATACCTACAACACAACTTCTGCACTCAAGGCTCGGGGAACATCACTGAAGAGTGGAAAGGAGGTTGCAAGGGCCAGAGTACCCGACAGTGTGCCCCAGAAATGACACAGATGAAATGTTTCATCCATGATACCTCAACAACATGGCTGCCTAGAAAGCCCTGAAGAGTGACTACAAGGATTGACATGCAGTGAGGGAGAGGGAACCCTCACAGGGCTTTACCTGAGACAAACACAGCAAGGAACAGAGCTGAGAACAGGACAGTCAGTCTTCCCGAGAGATGTGATCCTTAATTGATTATCCAAGTGCTTGGCTTTGAAATCATAGACATATACACAACACTGACCAGACTCAGCAGGTTGTATTTATAGATTCATGTCTATATATGTATTATGTATGTGTATAAAATTATGTATGTGTATAAAATAATAAATAAAAGAAAAGGTCATGGATTTAACAGAGAGTAAGTGAAGGAGGGACATGGAAGATGCTGAAGGAAGGAAGGAGAGGGAAAGGGTAAATTATGTAATTAAATTTTAATCTTTAAAGAAATTATATTAAAAAATTTCAAGTTAAAGAAATTTTGCTTTTCCATTATAACTATGTCCCTTTAATAAAATATTAGTGTCTTATTAA
This sequence comes from Alexandromys fortis, assembly GCF_014885135.2. Classification (NCBI taxonomy): domain Eukaryota; kingdom Metazoa; phylum Chordata; class Mammalia; order Rodentia; family Cricetidae; genus Alexandromys; species Alexandromys fortis. The sequence goes on from NW_026068085.1 coordinate 1,423,772, forward strand.
TGTAAAATCATATTGACAAAATCTTTAAGAGTCATATTCTATTCATAAAATTTCTATATACTAATTTTTAAATTAATTGCTATGTCCAAATCTTATATCAGTTTGTATCATATTTCATGTAGAAACAAAACAGTTTTTTAAGGTAGGTTTCTCTCTGTAGACTTGGCTGTCCTGAAACTGGCTCTGTTAATCAGGCTGGCCTCAAACTCACAGAAATCAGCTTCCCTCTGCTCCAGAGTGCTGGGATTAAAGGTATGTGCCACCATACCTGGCTGCCATGTAGGAATTTCAATAGGAAAAATTGGAAAGAAATAATTATAAACAGTGCATTTACATTTCACTGTGAATATTTAAGCATTGCCATTGAAATTACGGTTATCATCCTCAAGGAAAGTATCCATAACATTGAGTGATGGTGCCATCCCATCCCAATCCCAGATCTTTTTTTGCAGCTCTACTGTGCCAAAACTTTACAACACTCCTTTATTTGTTTATGACTGTTCGTTCATCATCCTTCTAGACTACAAAATAAGTCTAAATAGTTGTGCATCTATGTCCATAGAAAGAGTGCTGGGCAGATAATTCTAAGAAATATCCAAATGAGCTATTGATCACTTGATTTGGGTTTCTTGACTTGATTTTTCTGGGTTTTCAGAAATTCCCACTATGGAAACTTGGCAGTCACTACTAGGATGTACTTCTCTTTGCAAGACTAAATCCAGTCCAGCTTTTACCTAATAGCTCCTTATCGCTGTCCTCAAGTCATAGAATAAAACATATTATATTTATGTAGAGTACTCTGAACAGACTGCTGTAGTAGTACCCAGACAGACACAGCAACTAATAGACCCACCCTTTCCAGAACATAGACACACACTGGTGGGACAAAGTGGCAACTGATTTCCAGTGGCAAGTGACAACTAAAACGCTCTCTTAGGAAAAGGTGAATTGTTAACGTGGATCATACCTTACCTTATTTTATATTTATTCAGTTTGTTGTTGGTGGTGGTGGTGTGTGTATGTGTGCACAAGTGTTATATGCTTGTATGTGCACTGTGTACATGCCTGAGTGCATGTGTAGACTGGACATCAAAGCTGTGTGTCTTCCCCTGTACTTCTCTACCTTGTTTTTTCTGAGACAAGGTCTATCACGGATGTTTCTGCTCATTGGTTGGTTAGGACACCTGTCCAGTGATGTCTGGGTTTCCACTTACTTAGCCTTGGGGTTCCAGATACTAACTACAGCGTGTGACTTTTCTGTGGGGTACTGGTCCTCATGACTCAGCAGCAGACTATTTTACTAGAGTCATTTTACCAGCTACTATCTTTGCCTTTAATTTTTCTTTCTTGATGGTTTGGGGCCCACGACAGATGTTACTCTGACAAAAATGACAGTCATCACACAAACAAGTACATTTGTAAACTGAACCAAGAGAATCTCAGTGTTTGGGATAAGTCTTCCCAGTGTACCAAGAACTCAGCTTAAAAGAGAGGTTCTGTAGCCTAAGAGCAAATAACTTTTTGCTTCACATAGCAAGGAAACCTGACAAAGGGTAGAGGCAGAGTCATCTGAGGCCGTTTTGGTGTGCCAATGGGAAAAAGTGAAGAGAAGTTGCTTCTATTATTACCCTTTTCTGATTCTCAGGCAACACGGGCATCATGAGCTGTTACCTAAACCTACTGCTTAATGATAACAAAATTCTCTCACACCCCACTCTGCCTACTCTGGCAGAGAATGCTGGTGTCACATGAGCCAAGATCAGACTTCTTGCTATCTGACCAGGCATGACACTCTTCCTTTTTTATGTCCTATCTTTCTTGTTTGGTTTGTTTTGTCTGACCAAGAGCAGGAACAAGAATATCTTACTTAAAGAGCTAATCAAAGAATGGCTGCATCAATGCAAGCAAAGTTCAGAACTCTATCCAGCACAATTCTTGAATATTGTCTTATCTGACTTTTGTTTTACAGAGCTTCAATTCCCAGATAACCCTTTCAAAGAGCATCTTAATAAAAAGACATTTCTAGCATAATGAAGTGGGTTTTAAATTTTAACTATTGTATGCTAATGGAACATTGCTAATAAAATATCTTCCTAATATCCCTTTCTCAGTCTCAAGTTTTGCTAGAGTTCAGTTAATTATACCCCTTATCATACGTGCTATTTTCTCTTATCATGATTAAAATTTAACCTATAGAAAAAAACCTTAAACTCTGTTAACAATTCATTTTTTACTGTAGCCTCAGGTTGTATCTAAGAGTTGATATTTCTTTTTTAAAGGAATATGCCATAGCACGGAAGTAACATTATCAGCTCTTAATATAGCATGTTAAAATTAATTTTAAAAATTTAGTGTGGGAATAAAAATAATGCCAACATCAAGAAGATGGATTTAAGTTAAGAGACACCTGAATATGACCTGATATATTTTCTAACTGAATCATAAGCTTTCAAAAGATATTGAACATTTCCCTCTTTTATACTAAAAAATAAAGTATAAAATTCTATCCACAATTTCTTTTGGCTAGGTAGAAAATTATAATACCTATTAATGCATGTTAAAATCACTCAGAAAAGAGATAACAGCAATCTCGTAGGCACCTGGAAAGCTGTGTTCATGAGCAGGACACAGACTTGGATTAGGGAAGACATGTCCCAGGTGTGATGGCTCTTTGTCTAGTAAGTTTTAGAGTTAACTGTACTCCTTTAGCTGTTTTCCTCACCTAGAAAACTTACATGGCCAAAACCGTAAAGTCCTAGTTCCTTCTAATTTCAAATATGACTCTAGAGCATGTTGGGGGCAGATGCCATCTTTTACATTGTCATCCTTGAAAGGCTGATGATGCACAGAAAGCATATTCATGTGTGAGTTTCACCCAGCAATTTAACCAAGATTTCCTTTGTGCTTGCAATGTATGCAAGAGGTCACCATGGGACATGCCTCCATGTATGACAGAGATGCACAGGAAGATCCCAAAGCAGGGTGGGATGACTTGCATGTGCCAAGCCTCAGACTATACCTCAGTCTCTGGGGTAACATGGCCCATATTCCAATTTGGAATGGCCTGTGTAGTAACCATAATATTTTTCTTTAGAAATAGATGGGGTGAAAACACTCAAAAGAAGAGGAATATTCAAAAGAATTTGAAAACTACGGAATTCAAATTTCAGTGGGCACCTAGTTTCATTGGACCATGTGATACTGACTGTATTATTACTGAGCTACTGAACTACAATGGCAGTTTCAGTAGTTGAAATAGAAACCTACAGCCAGCAAAGCCTAAAGCATGTGCTTTCAAAGGCCAGAGGAACTGTATGTTCATCTTTGCACCTGGAAAATAAGAATGAAAATTTTCACTAAATGTGTAAATGTATGGCTGAAAGGGAAGTGGAGGGGGGACTAAATGGGAGACAGAAGAGGAATTCATAACTAAAATTATTGAATACGTCCTATACAATATATATGTCTTTCTAATCTTCAAAACTTACTGTCAACAGACAGTACTGAAGAAAGCAAAGCAGGTCATCAAATGACAAAGTGACTAGAACCACTGAGCAGACCCATCATGGTGAAAGTGTTCAAGTGAAGAGCAAACCATGAGGGGCAGGGGTTGACTTCTGTAGATGTCCTGAATCTGTAAGATCTATTTAGGGAAATATGGGCACTATTTAGTTATCAATCAGTACAAATGTACATATTATCATTTATACAAAAGCCTTTCTTAAAGTACCAAGATCTAGGAGTACTAATAAATTCTAGGATAATCCTATGTGTTAAGTACTGTTAACAGGCATTCACACGCGTTTACACTGGTTTCCCAGCTCTGCAAGGGAAGTACGCATCTTAGAATTTTTGTCTGAGGCACAAATAGATCAGTTAATTTGTGTAAGTTTCTGCGACTCTTATGCAACAACTAGGACTGGAAGCAAGGCAGATGGGCCCCACACGCCACAGTACAACCAAAAGTGAACTCTGTGTCCATGAGAACCAACTGGAGAGCTACCTAACATGTAGAAGGCTATCCCTTCCCTTAGAGCTTTTGGTTCAATGAGTCTGAGAACCCATGTGTTTAACTGCTTCTGAGATGGAGACCACATTTCTGTTCCAAAGCCTGTAGCCATAGCACTTGGCTTTGGTTTTTGTTTGTTTATTCCTGCTTATTCCTCTTATCATAATGAACAAATCATTTGGCCCTTGGGATATCCATAGTCTATGCTGAAAACCTTCTGAAGTGACAGTAGGAAGCAGCCAGAGCATGAAGAGGTACCGTGGGGGAATGCACCCCAGAGTGCAGAAGCTCTGGGAGCATGGTGATTACATGGTGTGTAAGAAATGGAATCTTTAGATTGATGGTAAGATTTTCATGTAAGTTTTTCTAGACTGTTCTCTTTCCCTGCATTCTGAATGATTTAAAGCTTTACACAAAACACTTAGTAATTAATCTAATATTGTTCTACACTCTTCTCTGTTTCTGTGTTGCTTTGTGGGTTTCTGTGAGTTCATCCCCACCCCCACCTAGTATTGAAATCATTTCAGATACCACATAGAATCAATACCAAACTGATTTCAAATCTCAGGGGGAAGTTTCTGGGATAAAGTAGTCCAAAGTAGTTTCCCAAATAAAATCGTAGTAGTTGATCACCACAGAGCAGTTGGAGGGGGGTGTCAGAATGGATTGAGCTCCAGAATGAGGCTTTAGGGAGAAATGCAGGCTTGAATGATGATGAGAAAGCAGAAAACTTGGGAAGTAAGGCTGGGGCCTCCTGCTGAAGCCTGTCCTTTGCATACACCCCTCATGCTGCAATTCAATTTCAGAACTTCATGCCTTCTCTATACTATAGGAAAGCACCAGACAGCAAACCATGCTCCTTGTCTCTTCCTGTTCCCTGAGACCCCAGGACATGCTCACCCTGCAACTAAAACAATTTTATTTCATCTTGATCACCCTGGACTGAAGTCAGAAAGGACCCCTACCTGTTGAATTATTTTCTTTCCAGAATTCTACAATTGTGTGTCTGCCTAAATCCTGGCAGCTTTTCATATATTCAAATTTTATTTCTTGATCTAGATGGGAGGCAAAGACTTTATTCTTTATTGAATCCCCATTCATCTTGGCAAACCATTTTTTAGATGGTAGGGACTCAATTAATAAGTTGACTAGTTGGCTACCCATGTAGACCATTAGACCTCCTGATACTGATTTATTTTAAGAAAATTGTTCAGTTAAAAAATATTCATTGAATTCCTGGCATGTGTTAGTCAGTGGATTGGTTGCTGAAGAAAATAAATAATACTTGCCCTTGAGGTGTTTAGAGTCCATATGGGGAGACAGACCCCTAATTAGATATTTTAATAGAATATGCTAAAATCCTTGAGAAAGGCATATGGAGATACTGGGGAACAGGGATTAGGGGCTAGGGTAGAAGAAATGACACACGAGGCATCATAAAGTATCACAGGAAATTAGGGAAGGAAAGAATGGAAGAAGACGAAGAAGACAGGAAGGAGCTGGTGCACATCACACCATCCCGGGGCTCAGCCAGGGAAGGCTGGTATTCCAGCAGTGTGTACCTGGGGCTCTATGACAACAGTGACAATCAGCCATTGAAGAGCTTTAAACTGGGGAAAAGTGTTCAGGGCAGATGCCTTATAAGAAAACAAAGCTAAGCACAGGGAAACCAATTAGAGAGCAAACTTTTGTTAACAGCTCAGATGAGAGTGATAAAGGCCTAACTGGCAGGGATGAAGAGAAGAGACTGTGGAAATACTTTTATGATGATGAAAATGAAGAGTCTTGGTGATTTCTTTTGATCACAGGATGAGGGAAATGGAAGGAAAGAAAGACAAGGAGTTGTTGCTGACTTCTTACGAGGGGCTTTAACTTAGACTGGGGACAGAGAACAAGAGTCAAGGGTATAAGTTAATGGTTGCCCTGAGCTTGGAGCCTATGAATTATGCAAAAAACATATGAGCAGCACGTTGGTGCTGAGCTAGATGGAGCACAGCACAGCACAGCAATTCTGATGAATGTTTAGAATTGGAAGACAAATGGCATCTATGGCATTTATTATTTCTAAAAGAGATTGATGTTTCCTTACTAGTATACATTTTGAAACTGAAAAAAACTAAGACATCATGTAACATTTCTAGAAACACACGTTCAATACTTTAAAAGTAAAATAAAGGACTCCAGTAGGTAGAGTGACTAGAATGTTCAATCTCCAACACTGCATAAAACAAGCACCCAGAGGTGGAGACAGGAGGACCACAAGTTCAAGGTCATTCTCAGCTACATCCTTGAGCTACTTGAGACCCATTCTTAAAACAAAGCAAAACTAAGTCACAAAAGATAGGATAAAGGACTAGTAGAAAGGCTAGTGAAGAGCACCTGTCTTGCATGTGTAAGGCCCTGGGTTCACAGACTGTGGGAGTGATCAATATGTATTTGATATAAAGTATTGTCACAGTGGAATTTATAAACACCACAATAATATAGAGTTTGTCAATACATTATTGCAGGTATTCATGAATACAGGTCTATACTTTAAATAAAGAAACTAGCAAAATGTGCCAGATATTACAGGTGGTATCTCTTTTAACACTAAGACATCATGAAGCAGGTTGCATTATCATTTTTATATGGAGTAAATATCAAACACTCATTGAGAAAAAGAAATCTATGCAATATCTCATCACCACTAAATGGCAAAGCTAGCATGCAAAGCGAAGTGTGCCTGGTCCCAAACCTCATAAGACCAGGGTGTTATGTGTTTGCTACCCTCCTCACAACATTCCTGTTCCCTCTGCTCAGGTGGCTTTCCTTCATAGTCAGCAATAGCCTTCATAATCCAGAAGGAGGCAGGAGAGTACAGCAATCTAGTCCTTAGTTCAAAATCAAACTTAATAAATTGTTAAAATGAATTCAAGCATGTGAGGAGAAATTCAAGCTTTTGAATACAGTTTAAAACTCTCTGGATTAGATTCTCTGCATTAGAAATATCACTTAAAGGATTAAAACATTCTTTAATACGGTAAAGACAAAAAACTGGGAATTTCCTGATGTTTACAGGTAGACCTAATTAAATGATTGAATTATACTATATATATATATATATAACATATAACTTGAAACCTGTAATAACAAGTCATACAAATGAGCCTAAGAATTGGTGAACAGGTATATGATACAATAAATTACAAAATAAAAGCATAAGAATGTGTAGAATGTATTGTTTAAGGTGTGGGCAACACAGTCTATGTTGCTTAGATTACTTTAGGATACTAGGATTAAAAGGACTAGGCAGCTGGAGAGATGGTTCATTGGTGGCTAACAACTGTTTGTTCGTCCAGTTCCAGGAGATCCAGCTTCATCTTTAGAACTCAGCAGACACCAGTCACATAGACAGACATGGATGTAAAATATCCATAGGCATTAAAAATAATAATAATAATTTAGGGTAAAAAAGACATGTTGAAAAAGAAATTATGTACACAGTGGTGAGTTTCCTTCTGAAGTCTTACATTATGTAATATATTATTTTATTTCCTTACACAATTCTTAAGTTTTCGAATGGCTGAAATTATATGTAACTTAGCAAATGTTCAATACTAATGTTTCTCTTGTGCATAAACTTTTACATTCCCTTCTATTTATAATTTTAGAAGAAAATGGCCCATCTCAATTTTCATAAATTTGATATCTATTTTAAAAAAGACATGTTGTACTTAAACATACTCAAATTCTAAATCTAGTGAGTCTAAATCTAAGAAAACAAAAGGGAGTCATATACAAATGTTCTATGCTATGCATATATTATTGAATATCTTGGTGCTGCTGAAAAGATCATTTATGCTACCATGGGAGACAGCATAAAATATTAAATGAAAAATATACCTGAGTTGATGTCATTTGTAAAATTACAAAACTATTTGTCATTATTATATGAAAAAAAAACTAAGTATTTCTAGAATATGAACAAAGTGTTCATTTGTAACAGTGGTAAGGCTGGGGTTTGAGATCAGAGGGAACCTGAGGATGTTCGCTTTTTCCTTTACATATATTTCATACTGGTTTTGATAATGAATACATTACTCTAAAACTTTAAAGCAATACAAGCAACTCTCAAAATGCAGCTGTACCCATGAATCTTTAAAAGTTTAATGGTATAATAAAGACTGGACCAAAAGCAAGCAACTTTATATTTCACTATCTCAGTTTTCCTCTTCTTCTCATGCCTAATAGGTTTCTAGGTAAACACCTCATTGAATGAATAATCTCCTGCTAGCATTCTCTAGAACAATCTAAGGAATATCAACTTCATTACTTCTTTCCCTTGCTAACACTGAGGAAATACATTCAAAATATTCAAATGTTCCATCTTCACTAACTGTGTTACTTCTGAAGAGAGATGGCAGAAATACTATAGATACATTTTGGAAATGAAAGCATCTACCCTGTGGTTCCAGCCGCTTTCTCATGAATATACAACTGAAGTTTTCTTTGATGGTAGAAGGCCTCTGGGAGACAGAACTGACATACAGATCTACTTCCTTCATCGGGCACTACTTCCTTATCTTAGAGTATCATTACAGCCTCTGACAATGTGTCCATGCCTTAAACACTCTTCCTTTGTCTATGAACATCTCTGGAGAAGAGCAATTCAGGCTTCAGAAGGAAAACCTTGCCACAGCTTAGGGAGCTCATTGGTACCCTGTTAAGAAGGTATCTTCTGATCATTGACATGTTCTAGGGATCTGGTCTGTGTGCTCAGACATGTAATACCACACTTCCTTTTAGGTCATGCTGGGGATTGAACCCAGGGCCTTTGGTTTACATGTTAAACACTCTACCAATAAAAAATAGAACAAACCTTTTCATCTTTACTTCAAAATATAAGGGAAATGGAATGGCACATTATGGAAGATGATTATGCCAACCTGTGCATCGAGGAACATAAGGATAGGCAAAGATGCACGTACAAATTGTTCTAACTTCAAGAGAGATACAGAATGTGTTACCAGAGCCCTAGAATGTATGAAGGAAGGCTGTGGGTAGACTTCACCGGTAGACCTAGAGCCTAGCATATGGTATGGCTGTGGGTCTTATCTGTAGCACCATAAATAAAAGAATCTTTTAAGTTATATATTATTGAAAACAATTTTTATACAATATATTCTGCTTATGGTTTTCCTCAGCCAGGTTCTTTCAACTGCTCCCCAGCTCCCCAGCACCTAAATCCATATACCCTTGATTGCTCACTCTCATTATAAACCAAACAGGCATGGGGGGGGGAGAGAAATAAATAAAATAAAAATGAAACAAACTAGAAGAGGACAAAACAAATGGGGGAAAAAAACCACAAGAAACAAATAGAAACAAAGAGACACAAACATTCACACACAGAGAAATACCACAAAAACACAAAACCCCAAGCCATAACGTATAAGCAAAAGATCTGTAAGGCTTAAAAAAAAATACCATCAAAAATAGCTCTGACTTTGTTTTGTGTTAGTCGGGGCATGCCTTTGATGTGCTTTGTATAAAAAGTGAGACCTCATTAAAGAAAGCTAATTATTCCTTTGCAAGTGGTTATCAATTTGAAACAGCTTCTGGGTTAGGGATTTGGGGTTTGTGTACACTTCCCCTCTCAGTGCTGGGACTCATCTGGCTGAGATCCGTGTAGGCCCTGTGCATGCTGTCAGTCTCTGTGAGTTCAATTGTATGTAAGTCCCATTGTGTATAGACTGCCTTGTTTCCTTGGTGTTCTCCATTCCTACGGACTGCTACAATCTTACACCTCCTATTCTGCAGAGCTCCCTGAGCCTTGAGGGGAAGTATTTGATGCAGACATCCCATCGAGGATGGAGTGTTCCAAGGTCTTTCACACTCTATAGATTGTCTAGTTGTGGGTCTCTGTGTTGGTTCTCATCTACTGCAGGAGATAAGATTCTCTGATGATGGCTGAGAGAGGGGCTGACCTATGGGTGCTGCAGAACCTAAGTAGGAGACATTGGATTACTATGTTCCTTTAGCCGAACAGCACTAGTGGGTAATCTGCACAAACTGATGGGAAGGTCCATGGCTAAAGACAATACCCACACAACTCACTCAACCTGTGTTCAGTCGAGCTAGAGAAAGTTCATGTCTACTCATATGTATTCAGTGTTGGCGGTTCTCAGCATGCTACCAGAGGAGAAAGAAAAAGATCAAGCCAGCTACAAACCCTTCAGTCGACATTGGTGACATGTCTGCAAGACAGGCTGTTGCAAGAGTGGAAACAAAGTGGTACAAGTACACAATCAATATCTGCTTGGATTAAGTGCCATTCTGGGAGATGAAACCTATGCTCCACTGCATATGGCAGTTAAGAAGCTGAGACTAGATAGGCCACGAGCCTAGGGAAAAACCAGCAGAAGAAAAAACCATTAAGGAATTTATTGATAGGTCTGTAAAAGATTTTTGTCATTATAAGTAATAGAATGGCAGTAATGGAAATAATAAAGGCGAATTTTGCAAGAACTGAAGATTGTGCTGTGTACCTTGTCTTAGATGGGAGGAAGGCCAGTGATAACACACTGCTGTATGGTCTTCTCCCGCCATCAAACAAGAGGGTCAGGAAATAGCTGTTGCCAGCTGTTGCCAGGTGAGATGGGTATGCTTGAGATTCACCTGTACTCTAGGATGATCCGAAGTCTGATGATAAATCAGATACGAGGCTATCCTTTGTTTCTAAGTCAGAGTGGAGTAAATGATACCGAAACAATAAACAAAGATCCTTAGTTTTCTCAATGATCCAATAGGAAAGCAAGATTTTAATCTCACAATGTGTAAATTCTGTTGTTTAAAACATACAAATCTACTCTTCCAATGAGAAATCGCAAATCTTGAACAAGGGTTGTCTGATTAGAAATCTTATAATTACTTAAAAAAATCAAAGTTGATATTTAGCATTATGCCCATATAATTCCTTTTTTAAAAATTTATTTATTTATTAAAGTTTTCTGTCTCTTCCCCTCCACCGCCTCCCCTTCCCCTCGCCCTCCCCCAGTCAAGTCCCCCTCCTCGTCAGCCCAAAGAGCAATCAGGGTTCCCTGCCCTGTGGGAAGTCCAAGGACCACCCACCTCCATCCAGGTCTAGTAAGGTGAGCATCCAAACTGCCTAGGCTCCCACAAAGCCAATACGTGCAGTAGGATCAAAAACCCATTGCCATTGTTCTTGAGTTCTCAGTAGACCTCATTGTCCGCTATGTTCAGCGAGTCTGGTTTTAAAATGTTAATTGTCCATTCATCGATCCATGTATCATCTATCTATCTATCTATCTATCTATCTATCTATCTATCTATCTATCTATCTATCTATCTCTATATCATCGTCTTTATCTTTTATCTACTCACCCCTACCTATTATTTATCTTTAATCAATCTATCATCTATTTATCTACACAGAAATATCAACTTACACTTAAAGGGCAATTTCCCCTGTTCATTTTCTGTTTCTTCTATTTAATGAGCGTGTTTTACTCTGTACACCAGGCTGGCCTGAAAGTCACATGTAGCACAAACTATTCTAGAATTTGAAGCAATCCTCATTCTTCACTGTGATTATAGGTGGTGTGAGGCACCATACTTAGCCACAATTTTCAAGATTTAATAAATATTATGTAATAACTAAGAACATAAAATATACAAGCTCCTTCATTTCACAATAAAGATTAAATGTTCCAATATAAGAAAATAAAGACTATTTTCATTTGACAATTACATCAAATTTTAAAATTAATATAAAAATTGCTACATTTTTTACATTATTCATCTTGAGCCAAAAAAGTAGGAAAATATGTTTTAAAAGAAAAAGATAAAATTAATGATACATACCACATTTAACCAGCCATGCATCAAATGTAACAATAATTTACTAGAATATTTTAAGGTGATTACACGTTAAGATTTAGATTCAGAAGTCTTTGTTATGATGTTCAATAACTTACTCTTACAATTTTTAACATTCCTTATGGATATAGCAAACATACGTTTGGTTAGTTACTATGAACTAATTTGCTGACCATTGCTCCCAAGTAGCATTGGCTTCCCAACAGAAGATATTTCCCATGCTCTAACTACTATTGGACACTGCATAACCGGCTAATGAACACCCGATTTTCCCTTTGTGAGGGAATAATAGCTGTTGCCTTCACCTACTCCAGCAAAACTCTGCCTAATAATCATTTTTCCAACTAGCTTATTAACCATAGAATAATATTCACATGCTACGTGAGTGCCCTGCATAGTATAACAGGCTACACTCTGTGTGCCACTCAACATCTTGAAAGCTGATAAGAGAGAGTTAACTTCACTGCTGACATAACATAGCCACCTGGATTATTCTTAAAACTAAAATATTTTTACCTCTGATAAGAAAATTTTAATCATTTAAAAACTTGTATACTAAATGATTAAAGTTTGGTGGGATATTTAATATTTGATAACAAAGATGAAATATACATTCCTTAGGATATGAAGGCAGTTAAAATACAAATATTAGGAATTAAATCTTAAATTTGTACAGAGATAAAGGCAGCCCTTGCCAAGGAAAGCCATTACAAAAGATCAAAGTTAGTTCCTAAGCTTTGTCCATGCTTTTCCAATTGGAAAAACAAACAAACAAACAAACAAAAAAACCCATCTACCTGTTAAAATATATTTTCTTTTCTTGACTGGGCATGAGTGAATATAATAAAGATCAATGTTATTTCTTTTGTGTATATGTGTGTATTTATGTGTTTATGTGTCTATGTGTGAATGTGTTTGCAAGTGAGCATGAAGGCCACAGGTTGGTGCTGGGTGTTTTCCTCAATCTGTTTTCTCCTTACTTTTGGGATAGCATCTCTTGCCGCCCCTCATGTCCACCCATTAGGCTGTATTGCCAGGCCAGTGCCCCAAGGGATCCTCCTGCCTGTTTCCATGTGACTCTGTTGTCCCATGCTAGCAAACAGAAACTAAAATAAGGTTTGCACACTTGATAGTCTAAGCCGTCTCCCCTGACTCCTAATATAATTTCATTTTTACCGAATCCTCAAACGTTACTATGTTATGTACATAACATATATATTAATAAATTAATAATGTAATAATATATTAATAAATTAGGTTCTTTATCTATAATGACACTTACTAAGGAAAGTACCTTCCTACTCTCCAACACTTCATTCAGATGAAGCCATACAAATTATGCTAAAATTTTGTGTAACATGGACTATTCTCATGATGAGTGGCAGCAAAACATCTATGTGATAATGATGAAGTTCAAATGTGCACAGATTTTGAGGCTGCATGTTCAATATCATATACTGACTAATATATAAAACAATGACAGAGGCCAAATAAAAGATTATACACACAAAAATGACATGTAGCCAAAGTCCTTTATGACTTCAACAGGGGTAATAAAGACAAATCCTCAAACATTATTCTGGTTAAATTGCTTATAAGAAATAATGAAAAAGTACAAAAGTAACCAATATAATAATTTAGATATAAGAAATAGTTAAAAAAAAAGTTAAGAAAATCGAGAAAGGGCTGGAGATGTAGCTCAATGTTTGAACACACACATACACACATATCTATACATATTTATACATAATATACATATGTATATATATATGTATTATGTATATGTGTGTGTCAAGTGTAATTAAAAGGCCCACAGTTTGACTTCTAGCAACAATGGAAAAAAATGTTGAAAAAGGATTTTTTTTTGGAAACAGAATTCATACCAAGAATGTACACATAAAAATTATTAAGGCAAGAGAAGGCAAATTTTCATTTGTTTACATTATCAAATCATTCCAAAAATTTAACTGTGGTTAATAATAATCCAATCAAAGGTTTAAATAGTCATGTATAAAGAGTGTGTCAGCACATGATGGACTCCATCACTTGGGAGGCTGATGCAGGAGAATGACTGTAAGCACAAGGCCAACCTGCATTCAGTGACAATGTGATCAACAAAAAAACAAGGAACAAAAACCCAAAGAATCCCCAAAGTCTAAGGTTTAATGTCTATCATACAAATAAATAGTTTAAAAAATCTGAAATTGAAACTAGGCTAAATCAAATATGAAAGTAGCTGCACACAGGATGAACAAGAGTTTATAACATATGTGAACGTGGGAAATGCACTGAGTAGCCTGCCAAGTAGAAACTGGAAAAATGCATAATTATTAGCATCAATATTTTCCTCTGATCTAGGTATAACTTTGACATGACTCCTCTGCAACTGTAGCCATCCTGCATTCATGAAGACATTCATCCGCTCCATCTCTCCTGAATACAGTGAACTTAAAAGCCCTTCCGTAAGCACTCTACACTTACCAATGATACATTACTTCATTTCTAGGCACTAGTCACAAAATGACCTTTCTAAGCTATGGTGTATAATTTTCTTTCTTTGTTTCCTTACTCTTCTTTTCTTTCTTTGCTAACTGCATGTTTAAATATTAGTACAGCTAGAAATAACCACTAATTCCCTAAAATTGCAAAAGGCAACTGAATATTTCTGCACAGCAGCTGTAATACAGAATATTGCAGAACTAAATTATTACAATCGGTGCCAACAGTTTTCTACACTCAGTACTTAGATAATAATAAAAAAAATCAACTTCATTATGGGCATGCTAGCATTTTTTAACAGTTTAATTTAGATAGGTTACAAAATACATTCAAATCAGTTTTAATTACTGTAGACCCGAGAAGCTATAAAATGTTCTCAACCAAATCTCTTTGACCCTGTTAATGTCTCTTCCTTGTTAATCTAAGGTAAACATAGCTTGTAGTGTGCACTTGTTAAAGAATAGGAAAAGGAGGGGTGGGAAGTCCCCTAGCAGTTGTTATTGATTTTAGCATTTACCGACAGAGAGCTAAGTGATGTTTACAAAACAGAACAGATGTAGATGCTGACAAAAAAGGTAAACAATTGCTTCATGGCTTCCTGCCAGACTCTGAACCAAGGCATTAAACTGCGAGTGCAGCACATTTCCCCTATGGATTGCACTTATTGCCACTTCATTTCCTGTGTGCTTCAGCCCTCCACTGCTGTGCCCGGCACTAAGCTATTTCCAGTTCCTTGCTGACCCTTGAGGCCTAGTGCTACTACACACAGCCATTAGAAAAGGGAATTGCATGTGTCTGACAAGGACGGAAACCAATTATTTGATATTTTCTTCAGAATGATGCCCAACTCTGTAGGGAATGAGCAATCATGAAATAATTTACCTCCTGATTTAATTTTTTCCTGCACAAATTAGTTGTAGACAGAACTGACACGCAGCTGCCTGTGACATCGTTCTGTCTTATCAAGATGATACTTGGAATGAAACAGTGAGGTCAGAACTGAATAGGTTGGGGAATCCTGCTTTAAAGAGGCATTGACAAGTTTATCAGATATACTGATCACAGGTACTCTCTGCTGATAGAAGACGACAGAACCTTAGAGCAGCAGTCAAGGACATAAGGATATGGTGACATAAGCCGACCAGGAGGTTGATGTTTTCAAATACCTGTCCAATTCTGTATGCTTCTGTGGACCCGAAACATCAGAGTGTAATTAAAAAAAAAATAACAAACTATGAAAATCAAATTCACATAGATTCATACTTGAATACTCTTCAATTTCCTATTTTTCAGCTCTGTTTTTAAGTATGTGATTTTTATGGGATTCCTGTGTGTGTGAAGGTATGTCTGTGTTTCTTGTGCTATTTCTTTGGCTCCTTTTCTTCTATTTCTGAGTTTGTTTTGTCCTGTTCTGGATTTATTTAGTTATTATTTTTTAGCTGTTTGTTAGTTTTCTGATGAAAGACAGCAAGAGTGTGGATCCAGATATGAGTAGAAGTGGATAGGAAACTCAAATAGTTTGGGTTGGGGAAACAACAATCAAAATATATCAATCAAAAAGTCTATTTTCAATCCAAGAAAAAATTTAAAATGTGTGACATTTCCAGATGTCCATCACACATTTCCTTCTTGCTTTTATATCACCAAAAAGAATGGATTAACCATTTGCAGTTATTCTCTATTGATACATACATTTTATATCCTCTTTTTCCTTTTGAAAATGCTAAAAAAGCAATGCATAAAATACCTCATGGTTGGAATAATAAACACAGCCCATAGGTTACAGATTTGAACACTTGGTTCCCAGCTGGTGTGATAGTTTGCAACGGTTATAGTAGCTTTAGGAGGCAGACCCTTGCTGGACGGAATACATCTCCTGGGGTAGATTTTTTGGGGCTGACAGACTTGTCCTTCCCAGCTCCCACTCTCTACTTCCTGCAAGTGGCTGGAGATGTGACCACTCAGAACCATGCTCCAGACACCTGTTACCATATCTTCCCCATCATTATGAAATCCTAAATAAACTCTATTCTTTTTTTTTAAGTAGAGATTTATCTTTATAAACTCTATTCTTAAAAAAAACATAAAGACAAAATGTCAAAGGACATATTCTTCTGTAACTCAAGTCTCTAAAAATATTTCCCCTGAAAATATAGATCTGTGCTTTTCCTTTTGTTGCCTTTGAGTTTTATAAAGAACATATGAGATATCAGTTTTCATTAAACATAGAAAGCTGCTATAAATTTGCAAAGATTTTAGCTCTATACGTGACTTTGGTTATTAAATCTGCAGGGTCTTTAGTTGTGTCATTTTATTCCATTGTAGGTTCTGGGCTCCACTCACTATTCCCATGAATTTTATAGAATTCTGAGCATGATAATGGAAAATATCCCTTCAAAGAATTCACTCCTCAAATAGCTGGATGATTACTGACTGCATCACAAGAAGCAGCTTTATCAGAGTAATTAGTATTAGTGCAGTTTGGGGTAAGAAGATAAAAGGCAGCATTAAAACATCTTCACACTCCAGCATCCTCCGATGACAGCCATATGTTTGGAGGTCACTAACAGTTCTTTTCAGCAGTGGCTATGTCACAAACCCAAGTGTTCAATTCAATCACCAACTGCATTATTCCTTTGGCTAATGGAAATGTAACCCCTAAAATTTAAGCTTAAAATTTTTCTACCTTGGGGGACAAAATAATGACATTTATTCTCAAGTTTTGGTTATGTCCATGTTACAGAAAGTTACACAAAACTTCAAATTATTTACTCTTATGTTTCACTGACAACACAGAATTCCAATGGTTGTAATAGAGTCCCATCTTGGATGTGGACTTCCTTGCTATTCTGAGCTCATCAATGTGGTTACAAAATAGATTCAACTATAGTGGAGTAAAATACTCTTCTATTTGTGTTTCATGCCGAGAAGAAGCTGTCAACAAGTGCTGCTCGGTTTAGCTTTGGATTGAATAAAAACACACTACTCTACAATTTGACATAACTTTTCATGTCTTTACATGTGTGACTTTAGATCTCTATTTAGGTAGTGCAATCATCAAAGTCCTTATGAGTGTTCTTGTAATGCCAGTAGTAACTTTAAAATATACGTGTAAACACAAGGACTGACTGGAAATCCTTAAGACAGTTGAACATTTTGCACAGTGTTTAGCATTATCACTCATTTCTGAGTGTGTCCTTAACTCAATATAACCAGTTTGGCATTTGTAAACTTCCACAAAGAGATCAGTTCACAGTCAGAAAATCTCATTTTAGAAAAGCTATTTCAACAGTTCAGGGGTAAAGACACACGTTTTCCCACTCTGAGGTAAAGGCATGCATCCACAACCCCTCAACTCATAGCTGGAAGTCCTAACCCCAGGGTGATAGCGTTTGAAGGTAGAACCTCTGAAGGTGATCCCAGGATTATTGCTCTAAAACAAAACAAAACAGCTCAGAGAGTTCCTTAACGCAAGAAGAACCCGAAAAAGAGAGCCCACTAGACTTCATCGCATCTGCTGGACCCCTGATCTCAGACTTGCCAGTCTCTGAAACTTTGACAAATAATAATTTTTGGTTAAGAATACCCCAAATCAACTTTATGGTATTTTTGTTATCTGCTTGGTGTTTGTAATCTGGAAGAACTAAGACATTTCCTAATTTCAGACAAATGTCTTATATTAAATACTTGACTTCATAGATGCAATGCTGATGGCCTAAGATTTTCATAGTTATCAATAATTACAACAAAAATGTTATAACAAAATGTAGACTTTACCAATATGATTTCCATCATAAAGACTGCTATGGATAAGAAAAATCACTAAAAATCTCAGGCCATAGCTAAAATGATTTTATTCTAAAAAGAAGTGTGGGTTTGTGTGCTTATTAAGTTTCCTTTTTGAATATTTATTTAAATACTTTTCTAGATACTAACCACTAGTTGTTAGTATAAAACATACTAGTCAGGAGGAAGCTAATTGATTGTCTAGTGTTAACTGTTAGGGATCTTTTGTGATTTTGTTTGTCGTTGATTTTGGTTAGGTTTTGATTTTTTGTGTGATGGATATGTGTATAAGAATATACTAGACATCTTCAACAAATGGTCTTGGCATAACTGGATGTCAACGTGTAGAAAAATGAAAATAGATCCATATCTATCACCATGCACAAAACTCAAGTCCAAATGAATTAAAGACCTCAATATAAATCTGACCACACTGAACCTCATAGAAGAGAAAGTGGGAAGTAGACTGCAACACATGGGTACAGGAGACCACCTCCTATGTATAACACCAGTAGCAGAGACAAAAATAGCTTATGCTGGAGAGGATGTGGAGTAAGGGGAACACTCATCCATTGCTAGTGGGAATGCAAACTTGTGCAACCACTTTGGAAATCAATATGGTGGTTTCTCAGGAAACTGGGAGTCAACCTACCTCAGGATCCAGCAATACCACTCTTGGGAATATACCCAAGAGAGACCCAATCATACTACAAAAGCATTTGTTCAACTATGTTCATAGCAGTATTATTTGTAATAGCCAGAACCTGGACACAACCTAGATGCCCCTCAATGGAAGAATGGATAAAGAAAGTGTGGAATATATACACATTAGAGTTCTACTCAGCGGTAAAAAACAACGACATCTTGAATTTTGCATGCAAATGGATGGAAATAGAAAACACTTTACTGAGTGTGATAACCCAAACCCAAAAAGATGAATATGGTATGTACTCACTCATTAGTGGACTCTAGCCATAAACAAAGGACATTAAGCCTAGAGAAGCCAAATTACAAGGTGAACCCAAAGAAAAACATATATAGATCCTCATGGAAATTTGAAGCAAACAAGATTGTAGGGCAAAAGTTGGGAGCATGGGGGTGGGGGGTGGGTTGGAGGAAGGGGATGGTGGAAATGGAGGAGGGCAGATAAAGCACCAGGGAAGAAGATATCTACATTAAGGAAGCCATTTTAGGGTTGGTAAGAGACTTGGCTCTAAAGGGGATCCCATGTGTCCACGGGGATGTCCCCAGCTAGGTCCTTGGGCAGTAGAGGAAAGGGAGCATGAACTGTCCTTGCCCCACTATCACACTGATGATTATCTCAAATCACCATAGAATCTTCGTCTGGCAACGGATGGAGATAGAGACAGAGACCCTTGAAGGCGTAAGTCACGAACAATGCCACACCAGTTTGGAATTATGATTAATAGAGTGGTATTTATTTAAAGAAGAAAAAACTTACAGATCATCGTCCCAGACAACAGCCCTCTGCGCAACCAGAAAGGGAATCTAGTGGTTGGTGGAGCAGGAGAGCAGAGGAAGTAGCCGGTTTTTTAAAGGGAGAGAAACCACGCCCCAATGGGCTGGTATCTCAGCAGCTATTGGTTGGAGGGGCGGAAGGACCTCCCGCAACAGACCCTCATCAGAGCAAGGGACTGAGCTCCCAAGGTCCAGTTGAAAGGCAGAGGGAGGGAGAAGACAAGCAAGAAAGTCTGGACCACAAGGGGTTGGTCCACCCACTGAGACAGTGTGCCTGTTCTAATGGGAGCTCACCAAATCCAGCTGCACCGGGACTGAATGAGCATGTGATCAAACTGGACACTGAATGTGGCTGACAATGGGGGCTGACTCAGAAGCCATTGATAAAGGCACTAGGACTTGTTTCTACTGCATGTTCTGGCTTTTTAGGACCCTAGTCTATATGGATGCACAGCTCCCTAGGCCTGGATATGGGGGGAGGGCCTTGGACTTCTCAAAGGGGAAGGTTCCTTGCCCTCTCTTAAACAGGGAGGGGGAGGAAGAAGGGGGAGTGGGAGGGGAATGAGAGGGGGGAGTAAGTGTAAATTTTTGAGTGGAAAAATAAAAATAAATAAATAAATAAAAAATAAAAAAAGAATATACTTGATAGAAAAATCATAAAAGTGTAGGTGAAGCTCTTTTAGTCCTATAGACTTTGGTTCTGGGTGTTTGTTCAAGTGGCTATGTTAATCTAGTGGTGTGATTTTTATTTGCACATTCAATACAATAAAGTGATTTTTATTTTTTAGAAACAGTAAATTGTGATAAGGTATACAAATCTCAGAATGAGTCATTTTGACTGTCTACTTACAGTGTTGGAACACCACAGTTTTAAAAATTAGCAGTACAGCTGTCTTTATACCATTAGGGAGAACAAACAAGTATTACAAAGAGGGAGGGAGCAGACGAAAACTGAATGAACTTTAGTGCTTGCTGATATTTGCTAGACAGGGGCATACCTATGACTTAAACTCACTTTACAACTGCTTCCCCATTTCTGTCTCGGCCTTCTGTCTGGACAACACTGACCAGAGAAAGTTAGGTGACCAGAAAGCAAAAGTACCTGGAGACTATATAACTTACATGCTACGCCCTCCACACAAATACAACACACTTCCCATCACAGTCATAAATCTTACACACATAAGGATTTCCTTAGTGTTAAGAACTGGTTGTTGAATAAAACTGTTTCTTACGAAGCTTTGAAACATCCTAGGAGGAAATTTCACTTCTGAATGTAGTAGTATTGCAACATTTTTCACCCACAAAACATTGTCTGGAATTGCTGAACACTGTAATTTCTGGGTGGTAGAACAACAAAAATAAATCAAAGAAAGCAAAAAATGTTCACCAGGGCAGTGGTGGCACACGACTTTAATCCCAGCACTCTGGAGTTAGAGGCAGGTGAATCTCTGAGCTGGAGGCCAGCCTGATCTACAGAGTGAGTTCCATGACAGCCAGGGAAACCCTGTCTCAAAAAAAAAAAAAAAAAGGTCCAAGCCTTATATAAGAATAATGTTAACTAATGGTATTATTAATATATCAGTGACAAAATGAATTTCAAAACTGGCAA
This sequence comes from Alexandromys fortis, assembly GCF_014885135.2. NCBI lineage: Eukaryota > Metazoa > Chordata > Mammalia > Rodentia > Cricetidae > Alexandromys > Alexandromys fortis. The sequence continues at coordinate 1,445,038 of NW_026068085.1, forward strand.
GAAGTTATCAACTATTTCAATATATTAGTTACTTTTAGCTAAAATCTTGGATTGAATCTCAAACAATTGTCTATTTGCATCTCTTGGAATAAAATTAGATTCGCCATCCAGATACCTTATACATAGTAAGTAAAAAAAATAAAAGTAATATTTTCCTTTTAGAGCAAAACTGAATTTTATTTCTAGATTGTTTCCCAGTATGAGCATCGATAGCGTGACTTGCCACATCACTACTGTCACAGTTCCAAACTGGATACTGCTCAAGTCTGTACACAGAGAAACCAGTGCATATGAAGTAGTTAAAATAAAAACTATCTTTACATTTTAAAAGTTTTCTGTCTTACAAACCAATTAATTCAATAAAGGACAGTAGTATCAGGTTTGTCATAATAAATTTGAATATTATGACAAAGTAATTGACATCTTAAGATCTTGGGTTCTGTGTAGATGAAACAGGAGTAACACTCAACATTTCAGGGATGCATTAAGAATCAAACGTTCTAGCAGTGCAGAAAGGGTTAGGGTTGCACATGTAGGATAAAAACACACGTAGAAAGTGTTACTCTATGAGTGACTTTACATATTTGTAGATAGGTACTAAGGAAAATGAAAATGATCAAAGAGAAAACATCAACAAATATAATTTTGCATTTGTATTCTGGAAATCTTATACTTCATTAAGTAATTTCTGTAAAATATACTCTAAGTTATTTTTGTTTTATCAAAACTCATGCTGGAACACACCATTAATCCCAGCACCTGGGAGGTGAAGACCCCTGTGAATTTGAGGACAGCCTGGTCTACAGAGCAAGTTGCAGGACAGACAGGGCTAAGCAGAAAAACTTGTCTTGAAAATAAAACAACAACAAAAAACAAAACTGCAGAATTAGAACAGCTAATAACTTGGAACATACAAAACCCTACTGTAAATCTCATGAAGTTCTTATTTGATCCAGTCTTCTCTAAAGAGGATAAATACAGACAAGTAGATTTAAGTCTAGGTTGATCATTTGACTGTCGACTGGTTCCTTGGTGAACACCTACTGTGAAGAGATGTACAGAAGGGAAGATGTTGGTGGCTGAATGCCCCTAAAGAGAAAGACAATCAATCCTCTTTTGATTTGCTGATGGGATGGCCCAGAGAAGTTTAAAAACCCTTCTACTAAAAAGCCCTCAAGACTAAACATGAAGCAAACATGGTAATGAAATAAAAGGGAAGACAAAAAAGTAAATTACTAGGAATATTTGAAGACAAAAGTTAAATGAAGAAACTCTGCTTTGAGTTTTGCTTATTGTCCACTAGTTTTCCACGCTCCCTCCTATCACAAATACAAAGGCATGAGAATGGCAGTTTGCATGCTGCGAATCCTAGGTTTTGCTTAAGGGAAACCAGATCTCCCAGAGAGAGATATTGTAGAAGTCTTTTGCATCTTCTATGTGACACTCAAAGCTATATACTTAGCCAGTTAATCTATCTCTGTCTGTAAAGAACAAATTTGGTTATTCTCGGTGTCAAACTGTAGGCGTATAATACTGTTGTAGAATCAGAAAGAGTTTAGACTTCTAAGGATCTTCATATATTATTTAATGCGAGTCTTCCAAACACTGCAAGGTTAATGACTTAGTGGGGGTCATAAAGCAAGGGGCCGCATCAGTCTGTCAAAGCCAGAAAAACTGACTTACAATCAAATTGTACTGTTTACCTTCTTAATACAAACTAATTGCAAACAAGGTACATATACCAGTATTTCCCCTCAAAATAGTACTACGATATAAAAAACTGGGGGACAAGTGCTCATAATCATTGTACAAACTCAATTTGAATATTTTAACTCTATGGGTTTAATACACGATACATTTTCCATGTATGCCAATTTGTCTAATAAAAAGATGAAAAAAATCTAAAAAAAAAAAAGAAAAGCAAGAACACTTACTGAGTAGTATACAGAGCCAGAAACGTGATAATGGAAACAAAATGTTAAAGTGTTTGGCAAATAATTCTTTTTGCTATATGAATTACAGTGTTTCGTGCTGGTTTTGACAGATGGGCTTGTGGCATGTCAGGATAATACATCAAGGCCTGATCTGAAGCTCAGTAGTAGAGTATGTGCCTAACATGTGCAAGGCCCTGTGTTTACTCCAGTACTGGAGAAAAAGAAAAGAAAGAAGAAAAAAGGAGCGAGGGACAGAGGGAATCATTGTAAAACAAGGGAAGCTCCTTTCTGTGACTTAGTAGCTGTGTAGCTATGAGAATATTACTTCTCCTGGTCTCAGCTTTCCCTCACATAAAATATGAAAAACTGTTCAAAAGTATATATCATGATATCATGGCAAAGAGTAATCACTTTATTTAATGCTCAAGTAACAGAGATGATTCGTAGACTAAATGTGAAAAAAACTCAGTAGGGCCAAACTGTCCTAGCGCATAAAGGACCTAGAGGTATTTATGTGGACAAGACTATAGCAAACAAACAAATCTCACACTACATTAATAGACTGCAAAAGAGGAACCAAAACAAAAGAATTTCAGAATGGAGTTGTGTTCTTTTCAATAAGAAATGCAGCCCAGTGTGAAGAAGAGTCGAACAGTGACTGCACTGACAATGAGAAGAATCAGACAATTAAAATACGTGATATAGGATGGAGTGTGCTCACAGTGAGGGATGCAGGATGGAGTGTGGTCACGCTGAGGGGTGCAGGATGGAGTGTGCTCACAGTGAGGGATGCAGGATGGAGTGTGCTCACAGTGAGGGATGCAGGATGGAGTGTGCTCACAGTGAGGGATGCAGGATGGAGTGTGCTCACAGTGAGGGGTGCAGGATGGAGTGTGCTCACAGTGAGGGATGCAGGATGGAGTGTGCTCACAGTGAGGGATGCAGGATGGAGTGTGCTCACAGTGAGGGATGCAGGATGGAGTGTGCTCACAGTGAGGGGTGCAGGATGGAGTGTGCTCACAGTGAGGGATGCAGGATGGAGTGTGGTCACAGTGAGGGATGCAGGATGGAGTGTGGTCACAGTGAGGGATGCAGGATGGAGTGTGCTCACAGTGAGGGATGCAGGATGGAGTGTGGTCACAGTGAGGGATGCAGGATGGAGTGTGCTCACAGTGAGGGATGCAGGATGGAGTGTGGTCACAGTGAGGGATGCAGGATGGAGTGTGCTCACAGTGAGGGATGCAGGATGGAGTGTGCTCACAGTGAGGGATGCAGGATGGAGTGTGCTCACAGTGAGGGATGCAGGATGGAGTGTGCTCACAGTGAGGGGTGCAGGATGGAGTGTGCTCACAGTGAGGGGTGCAGGATAGAGTGTAGTGGAGGCTATTACTTAAAATCTCTACTCAGTTTTCCCTTTGTTCAGTGAAGATACTGAACACCACATCAGGAAGTTAGAATTAGGTAAGATGATACAAGTCCCTATTTCAACCAATAATTTTTTACGTAAGCAATGCTCTTTCTATAGTCTAGTGTATAATAGCAAAATATCAGTGATCATAGAGAAATATAATTATATTAAATATAATGCTTTCCCATGTAGTCAATCCAGATTGTATTCCAAAAGGAATACAAATTACTGTTGCTTCTTGAAGTGGTAATTTGTTAATAAACAAATTCTGGAAAGAAACAAGAGCATGACTGGTCTGTTAAGCTACTGCTTCTTATATGTAGTAAGGACTCATTTGGTTTCCTTATTAATTTACTGTCTGCCTCATAACCTTAAACATGGTTGCTACTAAATGAATCCTTTGATAGACAGTCAATAAGGCTGAACTAAATTATTGTCAGGTGGCCTACTTGGCCAAGAAAGCTTGAAATTTCTACTCCTGATGACAGAACAGTTCATTCTATACTTTGAGACACAGTGCAATAGTATGGCAGTTGAAATCGGGTGTTATACAAAACAAACAAAACACACACACACACACACACACACACACACACACACACAAACCTATATAGGAGTCTTTGGTGTGGACAGGAATCCTGACTGGTCACAATCCAGAGTGAGTTAATATAAGTATTTATTTCTGTATGTAAACTATTCTCAGCACAGTGCCTAAAATATAGAAAGAACCTATTTAAAAGTGACAACTATGAGAATACAGGTAACAGTGTTTGAGACAGATCAAGGCAATTAGGTTTGTGTGATCTAATTCCAACCCCAGTGTTAACGTGGAGTTACATACTTTGCCTCTAGCAGCCCAAGACTCATTTCAACTGAATTATCCTATCTTCCACTATAAACTGTACTTAGCCCAGACAAAACTTTTGTACACAAAAAATTTTATAAGCAAACAGGATTTAAATTTTACACACACACACACACACACACACACACACACACACACACACAATATTTTTAAAAAGCATGCACAGGCATAAAATGTATTTCAAAATTATGTGTTAACAATAAGATAAAAGTATATTTGCTTGGTATAGGCCCACCACGATATTGTTGTTGAGTTAGAGGACCGCAATGTCACCTTTGTCTTAATGGTAACCAACATACCTGCTAAACAGTATGAGTTAGCATCCGAAGTGAAGACTGGAACTTCGGGAGGATGTTGGCTTCCTTGAAAATGTATCTATCACATTAATTTAAGTAAAATATACAGTGACATGCAAAATGTCAACTGGCAAATAATTAACCAGTGGATAATTTTCAAATACTTAAATAATATAGTTTAGGAACTCATTTAAAAATAAAAAATTCTTAATGTTTCATAATTGATAATAAAACAATCACATTTTTATTTTTATTTTTCTCCACTGGTTTCCACCAAAGAAAGAAAGTTTATCATAGTGTTTTCTTTTCTTTTCTTTATTCATTAATAACTGAATAAAATTAGAAATTTTAAGTCATTTTATTTATATTTTGTAATACAAAATAGAGAAAACATTAAGTGTTTCATAAGGTGCTATACTGCTTGAGCAACTAAAAAATATTTTATGGTAACTATTTATAATTTATATTTAATATAACTGCCTCACTAAAATGTAATTTTTTGACTTCTAATTTTAGTTAATGTAAATTTAAACCAATTTTCAACAACTCCTCTTAAGTAATACTGTTCTGCTTTTAGAAGATACAGTAAAGTTCATTCTCTTCTGTTGTACATAGATTTGCACATACATTTATATTTGCATGCACACATATGCGTTTCTTCCAGCTAATACTTTCATTTTTATATGACTTCCAGTTTCAGTATCACTAACAATTTAACAAGAGATGAAACACTTCCATGACTGCACGTACAGAAAAGGGAACATGTGAGCTGAAAGCTCACTCATTTATTTTCTGGTTTATCTTGAAGCCTGCAATGGGACTGAACCACGTACCAACAACAGGAGAGCCTGAAAGTTAAAGATGTAAAGGGCAGAGTGAAATCAGACAGAAATGTGAGCATCACTGACCCGAAGCACGCATGGTTCCTCTGCGCTTGCTCGAGCTCTTGACTGTTTTAGCTACAGGAACAGCATTTTTTATGAACTGCAGCTCACAAAAATTTTCAAGAATTTTTGCCATTTCTTCAGTAATTGTATCCAGGTAAGATTCTTTAATGAATTGTGCCATTGAGGATGGAGCTAAAATTTCACATAGTATGTTAAAATCCTCTTTTATCATTGAATATATCATGAGCATTGTATTTTGGGATCCATGAGCAATTACTTCTAAATCTGAATCTCTGTTGTAGGAAGGAAAGGAGTTTTGCAGAAATTTAGCCAGCAGTCTCTTTTGTATGATTTGGTACTTGGCAACCACTTCTGATTCTGGGTAGAGCAGGAGGAGCTGCTGCACACATTGACTTTTCAGTTCAATTCTTCGCTGTGAATTGTTGATCTCAGTATGGCTTTCTAGCCTGCTCACCAAGAAGCGTCGAAGATGTAATCGTATATCATCCCAAACAGACTTCACATCCACAGAGGAGTGATCTTCCACAGAATGCAGACATGTCCTGGAGAGGAAAGAGAAAGAGGTCCCACCTAGGAGTGACAGGAATGAGATGTTGCTCTGACAGCAGAGGTCCCAGAGTAGATCCAGGATCATTTCTTCTTGATTTTCTTCATTATTCAATACATCTTGCTGATAAAAGTGAATGATACCATTAGACACGTAATTAAATCTGAGCATAACAAAAATAATTTCTAAGCACATAATTTCATAATTGATTAGAATTTAGAATGACTGTCCTATACACAACATAGTTTTGTAAGGTGTTTAGGATTCAGTCATTGCTGACAGTATAGATTGTATTAACCACTATAGACCGGCCATTTGTTGAGTTGCACCTCTGCACATGCACCTTGTAGCCCTCACTATTCTCTGTAACCAAGCTGTAGCAAAACTACATTACTAAATATAGAGCTGTTAGGAAAAAATGAGTTCTTCAGATAAAATAAAATTAAGATCATGTCTTAATTAATTCCTGGCAGATACTTTTTATGCCTGAATGAATATACTTACTATAAAACCTCAAACAAAATAAAAATCATTAAGATAATTCTAGAAAAAAATAATTCAATATAGTTGGTGCCTAGGAGTTACCAATAGCTGCCATCCTGAGAAATACAATTTAATTCTTTGGGAGATTTCAACTTTCATTTAAATTCATTACTGACAATCATGTTAAGAAAGATCTTTACTTTAAAAATTAATATGAGAATATTTCTGTTGTCTCCAAAGAAATAACTAACTCAAACTGGGACAAAGAAATCAGAAAGGCTTCCCAAAAGACATTAGAAAATTATTCCTTTAATCTTTCTGTGTTGGTAGAACACAGTGGTAGTGTAAGAGGAATAACAAAAGAACAACCAATGACTTTCTCCTTGGACTCTGAACTGCACTGCATTCTGCACACATGATGATTTTCCTAATTAAGTCCATTTCAGCCACTACTGAAATTAGTTCCTATTCTGTAAGGAGAAACAAGCTTATCAGAAAACAAATGGAAGCAAGGCTCCAATGACATAAAAGTTAGCCTGGCTTCGAAATTTCTTATTGATAAGGAAAGAACAGGTATTATGTATAATTCAGGATTGGCCCCCATTCACTCTAAGTACGCACTTCAATGCACATTTAATGTGCTATTTTTAATAATTACAGCCAATATCTATATCTTGTTATATAAAAAACATTTTCCCATATATTCTCTGGCTTATTCATTAGGAAAACTCTATGACACTGATATCTGAAAGCTCTAGGAGTCTAATTTCTGGGTAAGGATATCCGGCGTGTGTGGAGTGGGGAGCTGAGCACAGACACTCGGATTCATCCTCTCCGCCTGGAGCCTTCGGCACATCTCTCAAAGTTCGCACTACTTAGAGCTTTACAGAGCTCTGACATAGGAAATGTTCTCATAGAGTCTAGGACCCAGCAGCACTAAGGCAATTCAATGAGTCAGATGTGTTAGATTAGCATCTCATCTTTACATTTCTCTAAGCCAGCTAATAGTTGTAAATATTTGACCAAACAAAAACCAGTAGACTACAGTGGTTCAAGATGTGTTTTGTATGATTACTTAAAACTTGAAAATATCATTCTAAAGACCAATTTGTTACCTAGTTAATAACTTTCAGTAAAGAATAGATATATAAAAATGCCATTGACACTGACACAATTAGCATGTAAAAACTGATGTTATTTTAATTTGAATCTGTTTTGATAACATGGTTATTGCTCAAAAATAACATGATCAATTATGTAAAAAAAACAAAACATGAATTCGAGCAAAATTAAGTTGGCCGCTGATTTGCAGTGAATAGAGAATGACTTCTGTGTGACAGATGAAAAGATGATTGAAATCCTTTGCTTTTAATTAAAAGAGAAAGTATTATTACATCAACACGAATGAAATACAACACACATGGCTCCTAATAGAAATTAAAGGAATAACTACATCCATATTTCTTCTGCAAGGCTCCACCTTCAAGAGGTAATGGGTGAGAAGAATTTCCTAAAAGGTTAAGCTTCAGGGCATATATAGTCTTCCTTTGTCTTCCTTGTATTACTTCATAGGCATGAAAGAGACATAATAACAACAGACAAAAACTATTTTCATCTGATTCTGTCATCCTAAACCTCCAGATACTTTCCACATCTGCTTTGGTCGCTGCTTTTGATGTTAGGACAAAAACAGTCCTTTTCTCCCTACTAAATTAAATTAAAACCATAGCTAAAGAAATTCTACTTCCTAAAAATGGTGCTGTTTCTATGAGAATCTGTTTTTGTAACCTAGCCAACTCTGTAGATGTGGGTTTAACAATAACTATTCTTGTTAAAGGTTAACCAAAAAAACTTCCCTCTAGTAGGCAGCTGGCAATAAAGAGTGAACATCAATTAACAGGGGTCTTGTATACATTTCTACTTCCACTGAAACAAAACGAAGTGGGTATTATTGTGAGTGAGAATACAGAGGACGAGAGGTGTGGGCACAAACACCTCAGATACAAACAAGGGGCACAAACACCTCAGATACAAACAAGGGGCACAAACACCTCAGATACAAACAAGGGGCTCTTGCTGTCTGATTTGAGCACAGAGAAAATCAGCATTGGGAAGAACACAAAGTCTAATAATCTGAACTTCTTTGGAGACAACCTTGGGTCATATCAGCGTGTTCTGCATCAGCATGCTGCGTATCACATTACATGCCACCCGGAAAGGAGGCTATTTAACTTCCATTTCCATACAATTTACTTTGGTGCCAAAATTTTTAAAAATAAGTTATAGAATTTGGCAGGGGAAGAAATATAATCCAAAAACAAAAAGACAAAAAAATACCCACAAACTCAAACCCCTCCATAAGACAGGATATTACCAATGCAGTAAACATTTACATATTGTAATTCAACCAGTTGTGTTCCATGCTTCCCCACTTTACCATAAAGCAACAATTTTTTTTACCATTATTTTGAGGAATGCTATCAAATCTCCATGGGAAATAGATGGTGACTTAGATGCAACATAATCATAGCTAGCAAGCCACTTGAAGCAGTCAGTTGTTGTCTGCAGCTGCACATCTGGACAAAGTTTGTTTACTTCAAACTGTATTTCTTCAATGCAATGCTCTATGCTACAAAGAAGAAAAATAATTATTTTGGTAGGATGTAGGTAATACCATCTACAATATCATAGGTTCTTAAATGGTATATGATTGAACACAATCTAAACATACAGCTCTATAGAATATACACATGATGCTAAAATAGCAAGAAATGGTTATTATTCATTTTCATTCATAGTTGGAAATGGTTCAAATTTTTATTGAAATACTGTATTTGGAGAAATAGTGAATATCCAACTACTTGCATTAAAGTATGCATGAGGCCCAGACGTAGTGCACTGCTTACAGTAAACAGAAGCAGAGAACACACCCAATGGCTGTGGAAATCAGAGCCATACATTACATGCCAAAAGGCCAAGGATGGGACATGCAAGACTGCAATCAATGCAATAGTAAAAGTCAAGAAACATTTACAGAAAGCTTCAGATTTAAAACACCATCTACACAATATTAGTACAGTTAAATACTTATGTTGACATTCAACTTATTCCAAAACCAAAATACATAAAAAGGCTGGAAGAAAACAAATGTTAATAAATATGTATGTAATAATTGGATGAAGTTTAAATTTTACTTTTTCTCTATAAGTTCATACAGCACAAAGATGAGCTGCCTTACGTACAAAAAAGCTTTTTAAAAACATATTAAATATTAATATATCTGTTTAAAATTTCTACTCATAAATGCGCTGTTATATGAATATCCATATACAATTTTTATATCTATGCTTATAAATCTTCTATGGGGCAAACTTGTGACCCACATGATGGTGGAATATCTAAAGTATAAGAACAAGAATGTTGATAAAAACACATTACTTTAACTGAACTCACCCAAATCTGACAGTGGTGCAACTTTCTCTTAATGCTATCAAGGAAGATTGTTAGTAAAAAATAATTAATAATTGTTATTAATTATAGGTTCCACATGATAAGACCTTGTGGGGTTTAATGGCCACATTCTGCTTATTAAAATTCATGCTTATGTCCCTGAAATTTATTAGATACGGGTTGGCAGAGTAAAGCTATCCAGGAGACTTCTGGACATGAGTGAATTTAAATGAAGTTACCTGAAAAAAAAAATAAATTCTGAAAATCACAGAGCACTTTCATGAAAACCAAGAACTTAAAAGAAAAATACTCCTCTGGCCATAGCAGCGGACTTTCCTGAGGGGACAATAGTCCTCAGAAATGCCAGCTCTAGGTCTGATGCGCCCTTTCTTACTTACTGAAGCATTCCCATGGACCTAGAAACATGATGCCCTAGGCATACATCTCAGCTCTGGGTACATGTATCAAAAGTTTGTATCGTAGGGTCCTCCCGAGCTTCCTTCGGGAAACCTGATAGAGTGCAGCAGCAGGAAACAGTTTCCCTCAGCTCTCACTCAGCCTCTCAGCTATCTCTCTAACATCTGAACCTGGGAGGAGGCCAGGAAAGATGCTGAAAAGTATGTGAAGCCTCCAGAGTGCTGGGCACTTCAGTAATTTGTCCAAACAAGGACAAAGGGCCTAGGCAGGCATTGCAAGGGGCCTCCCGCAGTGCTAGGAACTAAAAAGCTGCACTTGTTTCACTTGATTGTGCTTTCAGCCGCTATAAAATTATCTTGTCAGTCTGTCATTCACACACCACGCATCTTGTTTTAAAATGCAATTATTTGATTTCATGTCGACTTATATAAAAGGCTATGTTCAAAATTTAGGCTCCCAATGAAGTATGGAACCATACCTAACAAATCATCTTATCTAACGAGATCAAAATTAAACATAAATAAATAAATTTAAACATCTCAAAGGTAGTATTCTCATGTACATGTAGGAATCCTGTCAACAGATGTCAGTCTAAGCTTTCTTAAATACCACATGTTGTTATTCTGAATTAAATACTTAACTGCAGAATTATTCAAAATCTCCTTTAGTAGGAAAGTCAGTTATGAAAACATTACAAATATAATTCAAGGAACAATAATACAATAAGCATATTTATTGTTAGAACTCAAATATTACTACAAAACTTAAAAAGTCTGACAAATATTAGACCTGCCTCTTTAAATAGCCACAGAACTCAAACTGACAACATGAGCTACTTTGGTGAGATATTTTTACAGCACTTTTCTACCTATTTTTGTATTTTTTTCTATTTTTCACTGGAAAAATAAATATTGCAGTAGGCAATTGTATCAGTGTCAGCAAAATTTGATCTAAGAACTAAATACAAGTTGTCCATAATTAGAAAATAGAATAAAATGAGTCTTTAAATACAACACTACGTGTCTAATGTTCTGTCCCTCTATATCTCATTAAACTAATAAGTTCCAGTCAGCTCAAAACTGTTGAAAGGCTTTGTGCAACTTTCTTATTCAACTGTCTGTGGGTATAATCCACAGTCCTCATCCATGTGGAGTATTGACACTATTCAACTGTGGGTATAATCCACAGTCTTCATCCATGCGGGGTATTTATACTATTCAACTGTGGGTATAATCCACAGTCCTCATCCATGCGGGGTATTTATACTATTCAACTGTGGGTATAATCCACAGTACTCATCTATGTGGGGTATTTATACTTTTGTTATCAGTTGTGATATGCGTTTAAAGTAAATAATTCATTGCCACTGACTTCTATCCTCAAAAGTACAAGTCACATAGTTTTAGCTTGAGTGGAAACAAAGAAATTAGCATGAGAATGACTTGAGAAAGTGACTGCCTCTCTGGAAAGGCAGGTGAAGGTTCGGTGACCTCTGGGCGCACTGGTCCATTCTGGTGAATCACTGCTGTGGGAAGGTGAAAGACCCCGTGGCTCATAAAACTTGATGATATTAAGAAGAAGGAAAAGGAATTCATGCGTAAGTTGTCAGGGTCACTGTAAGAAATACAGCTTGGAAAATTCAAGCATAAGAAAAATACTGTATTTAAGAGTGAATTGCTAATGTTCTTTTTTCTTCTAAAAGTAATGTGGAAAACCCATATCATAGAGATGTTCATTACTCATTCCATGTGCACTACCAGGAGATAAATACAACTGTTAGAATACGAAATACCCAGGGCAATTCAACTGCTGAAGTGTAAGTGTGGCATAACTGATTCGGCACGACATACAATTTTCTAAAAGCTATTCTGTTAGAAGGCAATACATGAGTGCATAAATGATTTATACTCTTGTGAACCATAGTTATTATTCAGTATTTTATTTTTGAAAATATATGTACTCTATACTATTATGTTTATTCTCTAGAGTATAATAAAAACATAATTGAATTTGATGAAAAATAGAGTTGATTCTAAATGTGGTATACAGCACATACAGCTACTCCCTTCTTCCATCCCTGGTGAAGATCAATGGTCACTTGAGGCTAGAGGTTCATTTTTAATATAGGGGCAATAAAAGGCTTTTAATGTAAGAATTGTGTCCTATACTATGATTTTCTTGTAAAATTAACATCAAATTTCAACCTAAATAATAAGTTATGAATGCAAAGAGTTTTAATCATTATTATACTCTTAAATATGATTTTTATTGATCAAGTGGGGGCAAAATAGAGAACGATTTAGCAAATAATGAAGCAATATATTTTGTTAATATATAACAAAAACATCATTCAGTGCCTTGCTTTGTTTTGATGGCACTAAACCAATTACTATGGAAGCTAATCTTTAAAAACAATATTTCTACTAAAAATATAAGTAGCTCTGCAATTTACATAAATGGCTTATCATCTATTTTGTTTAATGTTCCTTTCATTTCTCTAGTTTATAAACTATCATAAAATACAAAACAAAATGTTACATAGCAAATTATTCAGTTAATTTAAATTAAATATCTATACTTAACAGTATGATTATATCATACATATGTTATGTTTAATATATATTAGATTATGACAAAACCAAATTCTAAATAAAAAGTTTAATTTTCCCCATTGAAATGAAAAGATTTACTTTCTCTCCTTTTTCTTAAAGCATTGGTCTTAAAAACTCAATTAAAACTCTTTTTACTTTGTTTTGTATCAGGGTCTCAACTATGCTGTCCCCTAGACTTACTACTGTTTTCCTGTCTCTCCATTCATCGTGTTGGGAGTATAGGCATCCCTTGCTCTAAAATAATCCCTCTTTCGGGCTTTGTTTACAGCACTTATGACCAGACACCATCACTTTATTTTGATCCTTCCACTTCAAATTTAAGTTTTGACCTCATCAGACAAGCAGGAATGCTAATTTCTAAATATATTAATGGAAATCTAGAGCCGGGCATGGTGGCTCAAGCCTTTAATTACAGCACTTGGGAGGCAGGGGCAGGCGGATCTCTGAGTTCAAGACTAGCTTCAAAGTCAGTAGTCAATATCTTTCAATAAGTTAATGGTAAGAAAGACATACGACACTAAAAGAGATAATTCTGAATGTAAAGAAGATGCTTTGTAAGTGAGGAAAACATGGAGACAACTTAAACAGCAGCCAGAGTTACCTCGCAGCATTCTGCCCCATCTGTTCGCCAATGTCACTGAAGATCTGCTTAAATTCCAAATCTCCAGGAAGTGAGTTTAATAGAGACTGTAGGTCAAATGAATTACAGGAATATTCATTTAAACTGTCCATTCTGTGAAAAAAGAATAAAAACAAGCAAGTTATAACAAACTGAGGGACGGAGGTGGGCACAGTCACCTTAAGTTGTGATGTGGTGCCAAAAGCAATCACTTCCATTTGCAGACAATGAAATAAAGGAGTTCGACAACAACAGTTTCATAAAGCTTGTTGGGTTTCGTTTTTAAACGTCATAATTTTCACACTTGTCTGTGGCTTGAAAGCTGAGAAATGCCAGACAGCCCAAGCTTCCCGTTGCTTTTCTCAGACCTGAACGATGCAGAGCAAACCACAGCTCGGTAGCCATTCCTGAGGGCTTGCACAGCTACCGCTGAACACCCCATCCTTGTCGTCACAGACCTGGGTCTGCACCCAGCTCGCTCTACATGGAAAAGCAAACAATCTTCCAGGAGCTCGACTAGCATTCCCTTGACAACAATATCATTGAATTCCTTAAGGTACATGCAAAGGAACTCACAGAGACTGTAAAAGCATGCACAGGACCCATACAGGTCCAAGTCAAATGGGATCCTATCACTAGAAGGAGAAGTGGACACAAGCCCCTCTCCCTAACCCAGAAACTCTCTTCAACTGGCAAAGAAAAAGTAGTTTCCACCAACAGAGGCTTTTTAGGTGTACAAACCAGACTTAAGGGCAAGCCCCATGCCCAGCAGTAGATGGTCAACACAAAACAAACTAAATGCTTTTTGGAGAGATTTTTTTTTAAAATCTCATAATGCATGGTCAGGGCATTTTCTTTTAACCTAGTATGTCCTTTGTTTATATACTGTGGTTTCTGGTTTTGTGTTTTTATGGGATTTCTGTGTGCAAGTGTGGGTGTCTCTTCATCTGTGTTTCTCATGCTTTGTCTTGGCTCTTTTGTTTGTCTGTGTGCTTGTTTTGTTCTATTCTTGTTTGTTTTTATCTTATTTTTAATTTATTTAGATGCATGTTTGTTTTCTAATGAGAGACAAACAAAGAGAGTGGATTTCGATGGATAGGGAGGTGCAGAGTATGTGGCAGGAGTTGGGTGGGAGGAAATTTTCATCAGAATATATCATGTAGAAAAAAATCCATTTTCAACAAAAAAGGCACATGTATTTTCTCATTATCAGCAGTTTAGCCATTCATTCATCCCACGTTCATTCATCTGTGTTTGATGGTAATATGGAGTGTGATAGGGTTTGAAATGTAGCTATGTCTTAATGTCCTTGCCTTTAAGAAATTAATGTTTAAGCAAGAAAAATAATTTTAAAACATAAAGGCATGTATTTCATAAAAGATAACTTTATAAGAAGAAGAGCTATAGTCACGTGAAAATTAGGAATAAATAGGTTAAAAGTCACAGAGTTGGGGTAAGGTCTGAACTATTCTAATTAGGAATAGCAATGCAGATTTGTAAAGTAGCCCATGTCTAGGAGAAAAAACCTGGAGAAGCTGTTGAATAGAGAAAAGAAAAAAAAATTGGTTTCTTGATTACTTTGCTCAAAAAAACATATAAAATCACATCTGCTCAGATTTCTCTGATGAGAACTCGTCATATGAGTCAATGTGGAAGCAGATGTAGCTAAGAAATGCTGTCTTTTGGCTGCGGAGCTAATTCCAGGAAGCTCTTTGCTATGGTTTAGACTTTAAATGCCATTCCCCAAGCACACACATGTGAAAGACTTGGCCATCAGACTAGTAATACTGGAAAGTGTGGAATGTTTAGGTAAAACATAGAGGGAGGAAGTCAGGCCATGGTGGGCATGCCATTAAGGAAAATATTGAGGCACCGCTATCAACTCTCGCTGCTTTTCACGTGCGATATAGTGAATGGCTTTGCTTCACCGACATGGTTCCCACCATGATGGTCTGCCTTACCACAAACCCAAAAGCAACAGAGCCAGCTGAAAGAATGAGAACTGTAAAACCATAAGCCAGAATAACTGACCCAAGAGCTCGGTCGCAGCAACTGAAAGCCAACAAACAGATGCAGATCTTCTTCACTCTGCCTTCTGCCAATGCGGTTCGTTCCAGTAACTCAATACCTCCCTTTTATTTAATTATTTTTTTTCTCCAAGTTTCTTAGACTACAGGCCACATAAATGAATGTGGGAAGTCTTGAAAATGGGCAGAAGTAATAGGTTTCATGAACTGAAAATCAGGCTATTGCTGCAGTATCTGCGTGTGCTGCTTTCCACGGTGACTCTGAACACAGATGTGCTCTTTGCATGGTGCAGGCCATCAGAACACCCAGAACAAATGAACATCCTTGAAACACCACAGCACAGATTCAAGGCTACATACAAAAACTTTTCAAAAAATTTCTTACTGTTCTTCCTTAGCATACACAAACACGTATCATCAAATCTTTCTATTGTGTTGCTCTAGAACCTTTTATCTTAAAATTGTTGACAGACGGCAAGGTGTCCCAGTAAGAAAGTGCTCACACTGATGAGACTGCTGACATGATTTTCAGGAGAAAACCAATTTCTGCAACCTTCACAGTCATGCCACCACACACACACACACACACACACACACACGCGCCACCACACACACACATACACACACACACACGTGCGCTCGCGTACACACAAACACACGCACGCGCACATGCACAAATGCATGCACACTAAATAGATGTAAAAAATCATAAAAACTTTATTGAGTTGCTGACCTAAATTTTATAACAAATTTTCACATGAAATTTGGTTCAGAATTAGGACAAAATTAACAACAGTTTCTGAAGCATCCTTCTGCTATTTTATAGTGGGTATTTATGTGAAATTATATGTTTATATGATTCAGCTATGTCCCCCTGCATATATACATGAAGAAAGCTAAGCATTGTAGTGAAGGTATAGAGCTACCTGAGATGCTCATCAAGTGGTGAATGCATACGGAATAAAGCATTTAGATGCAAGGAGGAATGAAATTATGGCATTTGAAGGAATATGGGTAGAATGAGCCATCAATAATGATAACCAGTTAAGCAAAACAATCAAAATGTGTCTTTAAAATGTGGAGATTGCATTTTTAAAGAGACATGAAAGTAGAAGAGGAATATTTGGGGGAAAAAGGGCTGGAGGAGGATCAGCAAGAAGAGGAAAGGGTACAAGAGAAGGACTGGGAGGTTAAATGCCATCAGTGTAGAGAAATTTAGGATTGAGTACAATCTACACATGTTAATAAAGATGGAAAAAAGCAGTGCCCTCAGCACTACAAAACGAAACAAAAACTACTTTACAGCCGGGCGCTGGAGGCGTACGACTTTAATTCCAGCACTCGGAGTGAGAGGCAGGCGGAGCTCTGTGAGTTCAAGGCAAGCCTGGTCTACAAGAGCTAGTTCTAGGACAGGCCCCAAGGTACAGAGAAACCCTGTCACGAATAATAAAATAAAATAAAAACAATGCATCAAAGTAATAATTCACTAAGCTCTTATTTGATATATAAATACTTTAAAATGCTTAGGAAGAAAAGTAAATTAAAAATATGAAAGTATAAGCCCCAGTTAGAACATATTGCCAAGACTCATCCTATGGTCAATAAAATATTCTCTTTTGCTTCTTACATGTTCTAAGATTCAATGTAGTTAAGAGAGCATTTTTATTCAAAACCACAAAAGCATGCTAATCATAGAACAAAAACCAAAAACAAGATACTACCAAAAGAAGAGAACACCAATTTCTGACATCAGTACAGACTAAAATGAGAAAAAGATAATGTTTATATGAAAGACCAGGATAAATCCAGACCCCGTAGCAGGAAGAATAGAGCCAAAAATCTAGGTTAGCCAGTTCAGTGACTTTGTTCCAGGAACTGGCTGACCACAAAGTTAGATTATAATCTTGAGAACAATCTTGAGAAATGGAGAGTTAGCCCCTTGTGATTATCACTGATATTCTGAATCTTCTAATGATGCCCTCCCTATCCTCTTTGGGTTGTGGTTTCTTCCCTTAATTACCCCTTCTCCCAGCTACTTGAGGTTGAACTCCTCTACCCCTGCATGGGATATGAGTCTTGGCCCCAGTGTGCTGGTTCCTGTCAATAAACCTTGTGTGATTACAGCAAGGACGGTCTCTTGTGAGTTCTTGGGGGGGTCGTGTTATCCCGAGACTTGAGCGAGAGTCTCCCAACTCTGGGGGTCTTTCATATATTTCAGATAAAAATTGAGCAGAGAATAATTATGGAATTATTAATGCTATGAAGAGGCTACTTAAATTTCTACCTGTAGTCTATTATATATTATGAGAGAATAATATTTTTATGCATTTAGGTATATCCCTTTCAAATGTTCAGGCTTAGCAGTTGAGCATGCTGACTGCTCTTCCAGAGGATCCAGGTTTGATTCCCAGCACCCAAATGGTGGCTCACAGTCATCTGTGAATCTAGGTTTTAGAAGACCCAACACCATATTTTGGCTTCCTAAGGCAGCTAGCATGTAGGTGGTGCAGATATACATGTAGGCAAAGGACCCCCAAACACAATAATATATATTTAAAAAAATTGAAAAATTTCATGTTTAATACAGTAAGAACAAAGTGATTATAATGTTTTATGCAGTACATTTAATAATAGAAACCTAAAAGGGATTAAATAAAATTCTATTGTTTTGATAGATGAATGGCAAATTGCTTCTGTTCTCTTTTAGAGAAAAAACTTGCTCTGTAGCTCAAGTTCCTTGTAACTTCCTAGGTAGCCCAGGTTGGCCTTGGACTTACTATGTAGCCAAGGTTAGACTTGAACTTGCTATACTGCTCAGGTTGGCCTTGACCTTGCACACCAGAAGAAAGCTCAGTATTCCAAAAGTTGGCATGACATGTACCCATGCAAGACCCGAATGCTTTTGTAAACAGTTTATAACACTCTGAATCCTGTACAAATGCTGACTACTTGCCCTAACTGGGGCCAAACACCTCAAGGGAGAACTTAATTCTGAAGATTATTCTTACTTAGTTGTCTTGAATTCTACAATTAGAAATCCTGAGTCATCTAGTTACAGATTATTTGTTTAGCATATAAAGCATTCTCTTCTGAATAAAGGAAAACATGAATCAATCTTAGTCCTTTATTCCAAAATGAAAACCATTTTCTTCACTTTTAAAATGACCATTTTCTAATAATTTTACTTATGACTTTACATAAAAGTGTATATTAAATGTTGAACACCCCAATATACAAAGGGGGCAAGGAGTGAGAGTATAGGTTTTAACAAAGCTTTTATCGTTTATTAAATATCATATTATGTTTCTGTGCTTATTCTTATTGGCTTGTCATCAGGAAAAATGGTAATTTGATATAAGAATAAAATGTCTTTTGCTAATTGATTATATATCATTAACTAGACTCATCAACTAGATGGAAAGTATAACTTTAAAAGTATAACAATTTTTTGAATTGCCATTCTGTAATATTGCTTTTAAATTTTCATTACATCTAGGCCAAACATCTGCAGAAAAGTTTGAGCTCTGGAAGAATTCTAATGGTTCACCAGCGACAATTAGTATGAGTGCATTATGAGCAACCCAAGAAAACAACGTAGCAAAACAAAGGGATGTGAGACACACTGTAATGGTCTGTCCTGTCCCTTTAAGAGACAAGCCCCGCCCATTCCCTCACAGGTCCACTGAGCAAGTGGATCTTCTTTCCACTCTCAGCCTGAGCTCCTTCTTTTCCATCCTTTCTGTCTCTCTCCGGAACAGGTAGCTCTTCTCCTTTCCTATCCTCTCCTCTCCCCTTCCCTTCCTACCTTCACCTCTCTCTCTCTCTCTCTCTCTCTCTCTCTCTCTCTCTCTCTCTCTCTCTCTGTCCTCTCTCTCTCTGATGGTTTGAGCATACAGGGACTCAATACTAGCCCTGTCTGAGTCACAGCGACACCCGCAGGGGTCTGTCTGGAGTGGGTACAAGAAAGCCCTGCCTGCTTTTCAGGGTCTAGCTCCTTTGCCTGCTCTTGAGCCATGACTGACCCATCATTAGATGTCATCTCTATTTCTGTTGTGTTTACCACACTGCAGGCTCCTCACTTTCATCCCATTATTGTTGCTGGGTCATCCAGAGACTTCGTCACCCAGGAAACCGAGAGAGGGATAACACAGTGACCTCTCTGGCTCAGCTAATTCACCATCTGGCAGTACAGCATTGGGCCTCTGATTTCCGGGGAGAGGGGGACCTCCNCTCTCTCTCTCTCTCTCTCTCTCTCTCTCTCTCTCTCTCTCTCTCTCTCTCTCCTTTCTCTTTCTCCTCTTCACCCTTCTTCCCTTCCCCGTTTCCCCTCCATGACCCACTAAGTAAATACCCACTTTCTCTGCATGGCATGCCTATCCATCTCTGTCTCTCACCAGCCACAGCTCTTCCTGGGACCAACTCAGCCGCCAAGCAGCTGCCCCTTATGGCCTGCTGCCCACTGCCACCCCTCAAGGAATGGCGCCATTTTATTCTACCACTACACATACAATTCAAAGAAGTTCACAGAAGAGGTTTGTGTCTCATTGGTCATTTATCATGTTTTAAAATAATAAATACCCTTCCAGTTTATACTTTTTTAAAACACACACAATGACAAGAATTCTTATTTTACCTTTTTTTGTTTGTTTCTTCTCTAAAACTCCTCTGTCATGACAAACCAGTGTGTTGTTAAAAGGACAGAACAGCAGATCTCTGGGAGGAATCCAGGAAACTGAGTAGGAAAAGGAGACAATGCCGGCAGTCTTGTGATCTCTCCCCTGTGGAAAAGCACAGTTAGAAGGGTCACAGGCCTGTGGTCAGATTGTGAAACAAACAGACCCACAGGATCTGGCTGACATGAAATCCTCCCATTCGGTACTCATCTCTGAAAAGGACTGTAGCTGCTAATGAACACGGCAGGGCAATGTTGTGTTGGGATTAATCCCAGACTGCTGAGCAAGCTTGAGTAGCATTAAACCTACACAAGGAGAGTAAACCCTGGTTCTGCCAATTTCCATATGATCTTGTGAGTCATTCAAGATTTGGAAAGGAAAAGAGTTAATGTTTTATTTTCTAGAATGGCATACTTAGATTTTTGAGACTGCAAGATTGAGATTGCATTCTGCCAGAAACTGGGGAGAGGACACATTTCTGAATGCCCCAAACCAATTCTTTCACTAGACCCAACTACTTTGCTCTTTGATATCATTTTTCTTTTGAATTCTTGATTATTTGCTTGCTTGGATCAGACAAGTCTCACTCTGTTGCTCCCATGGGCCTAGAACTCCTGGGCTCAGGTGATCTTCCTGTCTTAGCCTGAGGAGAAAGGATCACATGATCTACCTGTCTTAGCCTGAGGAGCTGGGATCATGTGATCTACCTGTCTTAACCTGAGGAGATGGGATCAAATGATCTACCTGTCTTAGCCTGAGGAGCTGGGATCATGTGATCTCCCTGTCTTAGCCTGAGGAGCTGGGATCATGTGATCTCCCTGTCTTAGCCTGAGGAGCTGAAGCTTCAGGAATTTACTACTGTGCACCGAGAGTCATTTTCGATTTTCTTACTACATCCCTAGTCCTAATATGGAGAAAGCTGAAAGAAAGCCAGCACTTAACAATAAATAATAACAGGAGAGAATAAGAGGTGTGAGGAAGCAAGACATCCTTTTGTTTTAATAGGTAGACTTCCCATACAACTTCCCACATATAAGTATCCTGTGGCCAGGGTCATACGTCATGTTGATTGATATAATATACCATTTTGCCCTCACTCGGGTCCCTGCAAATTCTCCCATATGCCTCCTCCTTACTTTCTTTCAAATTGATGGCCTCTTATTTTCATAAATTGTTGTTACAAACAAGTATACAAATATATGTGTACACACAGATACTACTAAATGCATAAATACAACTTATCAATTCTTATCCACACACATCAGATTTTCCTTCAAAAACTGTCATGTGCTCAGATAACAATTACTAATCATTATATAGGTTCAAAATGTCAATCTAAATCTGGTGAAGTATTCATATTACATACTATTAATATAAAGATACTTCAATGTTGAAAAAAAAAAAGCTCGAAAAGCCAGATATGGTGATCTCTATGAGTTCAAGATCACAGTAGTCTCCATAGTGAGCTCCAGGATAGCCAGGACCACAAAGACTAGAAACCCTATCTATATCAACCATACCCCAAAAGACCAAACAAACAAAAAAATCTTCAATGTACCTCCACTACTAATGATTTATATATCTATGCATATGAAGGAGAAATTGACAGGTGATGTGGGATATTTGTACACTGTGTGAAGATATATTGTAATGATTGGTTTGATAAAGAGTTGAATAGTGAACAGCAAGGGAAGGGGTATTTAGATGGGACATCCAAGCAGAGGGAGGAAGTAGGAAGAGATAATTGAAGGGCAGAGGAGCCGCGAATAAGACATGGAAGGAGTCAGACATACAGAATAAAAGAAAGATGAAAAGCCACATGGTAAAACGTAGAGTAATAATAATAAAAGCAAGTTAATTTAAGTTATAAGAGTGAGGGTGAGAAGCTTAAGCTAAAGGCCTAGCTTTCATAAATAATAATAAGACTCTATGTCATTATTTAGAAGCTGGCAGCCCAAAGAAAAATCCAACTACAAACAGGACCAGTGAGAAAACACATTGCACCTTGGCAAGCAAAGAAAATTAACTCTCATGTGATAAATGAGTCACAAAACTGGTACTATTGTATTCTTTTCAATATAATTCTTTTTCTATAAATATTTTCATTTTTAATAACTCTTTAT
Source organism: Alexandromys fortis (assembly GCF_014885135.2). Taxonomy (NCBI): domain Eukaryota; kingdom Metazoa; phylum Chordata; class Mammalia; order Rodentia; family Cricetidae; genus Alexandromys; species Alexandromys fortis. Next base: position 1,467,400 of record NW_026068085.1, read on the forward strand.
AATCTTTAATATGACACTCCAGCTATTTCTGATTTTAAAAGAACAGTTAACCAAGATAACACAAAAATGCATTTTAATTTTATCATTCTTGATCACTCAGACATCTCATAATTTCAAAGTCAAAATTATCATATATTTTCTCAATAGGACAAATAGTGTTATGAGTGATGGGGATAATGAATTTTCAAATACAGTAAAATTAATTTAGAAAAGAATATGTGAATTAATATAAAACTTAAGTCATGGGGCACTTTTAGACAGCAGTTGTACCATGCCACAACTGGGAATAATCCAAAACAGTTTTGAGACATTAATTACATTTTAAAGGAATTATATTTTAATAATTAGATAATAAGGATTTGAACATAGCACATGCCTTGCATCAAAATGGGTGCTTCTAAAGGATTTAGGATCTTAAGTATGGTCCAAGGGCTTAAGAATTTCTCTTAAATTATTAATAACATTAATTAGCTGGCCATTCAGAATAATTTCCCTTAAATTATTAATAATGTTAATAATCTAGCCATTCAGAATGGTAATATTAAAACACTAGTACTAGTATTAATTAGCTTCGTACTAATTTGAAGAAAAAGGTCTATTTATTTGAGTAGTCTTTCATGACTTCTAGGGCTTTAACTCATTAATTATCACTAGTTTTATTTCATCAAATATCTGTTTGAACTGATTAATAAACCTTTAAGGTCCTTGCTTTTTAGAAACCAACAATCAAACAAAATCCTCTTTGGAAATCCCTTCAGTTCATATCCAGTTTTGTTTGTTATTCAGTTTCATTTTGGTTTGGTTTTTGGTTCTGTTTGAACAACAATCTGTATTTTCCAACCATGTGCTTTTACCATATCCAAACCCTGAGCAATCTGGTTTTTGCCTCTACTCCTACAACAAAATGAGAGCATATTTTTCAGTTCCCACCATACTTAGTCTACTTGGTACTGATGACTGCCACTCAGTAAAATAGTCTCCTCTCTCGACATTTTACTAAACATTATGCCTTCCTTTTTTTTGTTGTTAAATTGTTTCCCGGGTTCCTGCAAAGGAACGTCTGGTACAAAGAGCTGATACAGAGTGGGGTCTGAAACAGCTTTCCTACTCATAAACAACTCTCCAGTGTCAGAACGTCATATGCATGAACTCAATTTCCAAGCACGGGATGAAGGCAAATATAGGAAATAGCAGCAATAAACCTATCCACTTAATTTTAGCATCCTAAAAGAAAGTGCATGGATCTTATAGGCTGACGCCTGTATAGGAGCAGTTCCCTGCCCATGAATTACTTAGTTCTACTTTCACTCTGTAAGATTCACAGTAAACTCTTTCAATGCTCCACTACCAAACAGTGACTATTTTTGATTAGCAACAGTGGTTCTTATAAACTAAGTTTGTTGATGGTCTCCCTCTCTTGGCTTTGCCAATACATTAAGAATCCTTTAGCTTTATGATGAGCTTTATGGTGCACTTTCCCCAAATACATCCTATCCCTCGAGAAAATAGCTAAACTGAAACATCTCTCAGATCCTCTTCCTACTCTCTTACCCATAAGCAGACCAAAGCAGAATTCTCTAAAGTAGGTCATGATCTTCCATTCCAGAGCGCATACTCCAGACCTGAAGGACAGGAAACTGCTTACCTGTGATGTTACAGTCTCTAGCACCCAGGCTTCGCTCAGTTCACCTAAAGGAAGTCACCTCTGAAGTCACAGACACACAAGTTTCTAGTATCCAAGCTTTGCTCAGCTCATCTAGTCTGTCAGAGATGAAAGACAGACATTTCCTTCCTGTTATAGCAAACTCTCTGTATGGCTAGCCATACAAATATAAACCTCCCCATTCCTTCTGCTCTTGGTTCTGAACGATCCCGTTTCATATTCAATTTGTATTGTACAAAATGAAATTTTCATTATTATTAATTTGCTTTTTGTTAAAGGTAGCCATAAATGTAAAACCAATAAAATGAAAAAAAGCCATATTTCTTCCACATACATATTTCTTACTTTAAACATGTTTACTGAGCATTGGCAGAGCTGTTGTTGGTAATTTTATTTTAATGGATTTATTGTTTGCCTGCTTTGTCTTTTATTTATGTTTTATTTATATTTACAATATTTTCTGCAGAGACTATAAAAATTTCTGTGACCTCATTGCCTAACTTCTAAAAGTCTTAATTCTTCTTTATGGAATAGCCTTTCCCATACACACTTCATGCTGGAGCTGCAGTCCTCTTTTTGTCCTACCTGCCTGTGCTAGGTGGCTTCTTCCAATGACCATCGTCATGCTGACCGGCCAGAGACGGCCTCCATCTCTAGACCTTCAATATGGGTTTTCCAGCATTTGTACCAAACATTGTACTAGACAGTTGTAGAGGTCTAAACCAACTCACAGTCATCTCCTTAAAGTGGCTTCTCTTTGTCCATTCCAGGTGCACCACCTACATAATGCCTCTGTCCTTTGCCCCTTTATCTTAAATTAGGCATCAAAAATCTAGACAGCCTGTATTTTTTATAATGATTTTAGTTAGGAATAGTTTTTTGTTGGCAGAAGGTTGCTTGTTCGTTCCCAGCTGCCCAAAACCGAAATAATCACACAGAAACTATATTATTTACAATACTGTTTGGCCAATAGCTTAAATGTACTTCTAGTTAACTCTTATATCTTAAATTAATTCATCTCTATTAATCTGGGTATTGCCACGTGTCCAGGTTCAGGCATCCAGCATCTGTCTCTGGCAGGCGGCTACATGGCTTCTCCCTGACTCCAAATACTTTCTCTTTCTCTGTTCTTTCTAGCCTGGCTATATTCTGGTAAGCCATTGGCCCAAAGCAGCTTCTTCATTAAACAATGGCAATAAAACATATTCACAGCATATAGAGGGGAATCCCACATCAGTTTTTATATCACTGATGTTTTGTTTACAAAGATAAAATACAAAACAAAATGAATATGCCACAAAGCCACATGTGGTCCAAATTCTATAGCATTTGCTATCAGGACAGCTATAATATAAAGACTTACTCAGTTCTGTTTTAAGTGGACACTGAGTAGTCTCAAGCTTTATTTCCCCCTCTGTCTCCTTCCAATGATCCAAAACCGAGCTTCTATTTCATGCAGCAAAGTAAGAATTTCCATATGCCATCACTGATTCATACCTCTGTATAGAACAAATAATTATCTGGGTTTGGTTCTCTTTTTCTTTTCTGGCAGAGAACACAAATACTGTTTGAATCCTCCAAATGTCTTTTGTTTTCCATGCCTGAATTTCTTCCAATAAAGTGGTTCTTGACAGACTACCAACAAATTTCAGAATGGGAACTATCCATCAGAGGAAAAAGTGGCTTGGTACTTTCAGCTCCCCACTTTCTCCTGTTCTCTTCAACCTCCAAGGAAGATAAAGGCATTTTTAAATTGAGTTCAGTCACCCATAGTGATGGATTTAATCAATCACGGCTATATAATGGCAAAGATGTTCAGGGAGCAGACAAGTTGAGTAAGATACTCATGTCTTGAGAAGGTAGCATGCCTAGAGAACACACTGGGACACAATCCTCATCCTTATTTTATCATCGTTACCCATTCATTTGACCATTCCATGTTGTATTCGTGTTAATCATTGCAAGTTATATTAGTTACTTTCCTCATTAACACAAGAAATTACCAGATAAAAAAAAACTTAGGAGAAGAAAGCCTTTTCTTAGATTGAGGGATATGGTCCACCGTGGACGGAAAAGGATGCTGGAGCATGAGCTGTAGCTGAGGGGAAGAAAACCTTTACTTAGGTTGAGGGATATGGTCTGCCATGGAGGGAAAAGGATGGGCGCTGGAGCACGAGGCAGCTGAGGGCACTGCACTCAGCCTGGAAAGCAGAGTGTTCAGTACTCGTTAACAGCTCCCAATCTCCTTCATTTCTATCAGTCAAATGGCATCTCAACATTCAAGCTGGGGCTTCCCTATTTAATTAAACCTCTCTAGAAATGGCATCCCAGACACACCGAGGGAGGTGTCTCGTAGGAGATTCACAAGACATCTGTTAATTAGTCTGACAGAGCAGTATATTATAGAAACTTTTGCATTTCAATCTGGTTGTACTGAAGTATGGGTCATCTGGACCACAGAAAACATTTGAAATAAGGGAAGTTTTTTAATGTTAAAATATAATTGCATCACTTCCCTCCTCCACTTCCTTCATCCAGCCTCTCCCATGAGAGCTCTCAAATTACTAACCAATTTTTGTTATTCTCTCTCTCTCTCTCTCTCTCTCTCTCTCTCTCTCTCTCTCTCTCACACACACACACACACACACACACACAAACGTGAACACACACATACATTCAAATACACACACATATGTACAACTGACTCTTCATTTAGTGTTCAGACTCTTCATTTAGTGTTACTTATGACCATATGCTTTCAGGGATGATCAGTTTGTATTCATCCAATTAGGGGGCTCATCCGTGGGGAAAACTATTTGTCCTGTCGACTCTTTTTTTTTTTT